>NC_138529.1:32605462-32793015 GCF_964234715.1 Podarcis melisellensis | reverse complement strand
TTTGTGCCCATAAAACCTGGATCAGCATTTTGGCCCTTGATGGTTTCAGCCACCTGCATCCTGTAGCCTTTTTATGAATGACTGGAGCAGTGTTCTATTTTCATTACGCTCCCGCTGCAGCCCTCAGCACAGAAGGAAAGGCTGATTAAGAAAAGTGACACGAGATGCTGTCACCTTTCCCGTTTCAAGGTCCTCCGTCGCCGGTTGTTTTTAGAGAACACAACCTAATCGCACATGTGAAAAAGCCCCTCTCAGATTCTCTGTGTGCAGGCTTTTGGTTTCTTTTGTCTTACTCTGTGTGTGTGCGTGAGCCAGCCTCATTTATTACATCAGTAGCTTGGGTGGCACTTTAGAGGATCTCATGAAACCGATTCTCCCCCTAAAAGTTTACGGGGCCATTCCAGACTGAAATAAATCGGTGGCGGATCAGACAAGACAGAAAAAAATAGAACGCAGATGAGATGCAATTGCATATTATAACTTGCATGGTGATAGCAGGAAGAACAAGGGCAGATGAATGTTGGAAGGGCCAGGGGGGGAAAGGGCTGCTTTCTACTCATTCAGCAAAAGTGAAGTGGTAAAGCTTTTTCTAGAGATTGTATCATTTCGGGATGCAGCGGGATGCAGGTGGCCAGCTGCATCTTTAAGGACCCCATCCATCTAAATAGGCAAACAGCTCCCAGCCCTTATAACACCAGGGAGTTGAAAACCTGCTGAAAGAGTGGGCAACCTTTTCCAGGCTGAGAGCCACATGCCTGAGCACCCTTCTGGGGGATTACACACAAGTTGTGGGTGTAGCCAGGGCGTAAAAATGTTTGGTGCAACAAACATAAATGTTACCTTTGTTCAGTAGGCTAGTTTTTACACCTACTTCTCTATCCTGCATCCAGGTGTGCAGGAAGCAGGAAGTTCAAGTCAGGCAAAAGCACTCAAGGAGGTGCAGAGCAAACCTGGAAACAAATCCCTACCTTCTTCTGTTGTACTCACATCCTACTTCCCCTAGGCTTCTGGTTTTGTCACTGTGAGAATAAGAGAAGGGGGCACTGGCTAGCAGGCTTTATGCTCTTAACTTTCCCCTTGTGGTTGCTGTGAAATGCCCACTTTGGGAGCAATCCCTCTGCAGGTACCAAGCCAATTTCCTCCAAGATCAGCCTGCCTCTTCTCTATGCTGCTGCTGCTGCAGCAGCTGATGAGTGTTGTCATAAGTCTGATGGATACCTAGTTCCATCATGCTCTCCAGGGATGGGGGAAGTGGGGGGAGGGTCACTCCTCAAGTTTAATAAAACATAGTGTTTTCAAGGGGAAAAAATGACAAAGTCATTTGCTATGTCTAATGCATCAGCGAATGAGCACCTGGCAGCACGGCTGAAATGGAACTCTGATGAAATGGCTAGAGGCAGCCGCTGGGCCTGATAAAAGGAAGGTGAGGGGGTTGGACAGGGATTATGACCAGGCTCACAGGAGAAGGATAGTCCAGACTTTATCCAGAGGTGGACTTTAGGCAACTGACCTTTCTTGTCTCACATTTTCCCCTCAGGCAATCTTGGGGGTACCATTTCATTCAGTTGTTGTTCCAGATTAACGGGACTTCACCCAGCACTGGTAGGTGTGCTTCCCTCTGCATATCATAATTTTCTCACTTGCAAGAACCTGGTTCAAATTATAACTATTTATGAATTACATTCTACGAGGCATCTTGGAGTGGTTTCAGCATACAATAAAATCACATGTAAAACAGTTGCCTATAATGAAAAACTATTAAAACAATTACATATCTATAAAAAAATGGAGGCGCAAGTCCAATATTCATCAGGATATCTACTCCCTTATTTCCAAACCTCCCCTTCCATCATCTGTAGCAAAGATTACTAAAAGACTAAAATTGAGGGTATACCCTGCCCTGAGTGTTGGACAGATGACAACTTGAGACAGGCCCGTGGTCGTCATGGAGACCACAAAGGCCCAAGCCAGGACACTAGAGAAATCCTCAGTATGGATAGTGAAATCACCCAGAGCTATCATTCTAGGTTCCTCCAACATTATACTACAGCTCAGTCAGAGAAGCTGCTTTGAGACCTTAGCTGTCTCAGGAACAGGGGCCAACGGAAACAACCAAAGCACACTGCTGGTCAAGTACTGTCCCATTATGCTGTGACTGTTCAAATTGCTTTTTTTATTTAGCTCCTCTACTGCACAAAGCGTAGAACAGGCTCCCTCAACCTCGGCCCTCCAGATGTTTTTGGCCTACAACTCCCATGATCCCTAGCTAGCAGGACCAGTGGTCAGGGATGATGGGAATTGTAGTCTCAAAACATCTGGAGGGCCGAGGTTGAGGAAGCCTGACGTAGAACATAGAAACATGAACAAAGGAGGTTTTCCTGCCTTAAGGAGGAGGAAGAGGGAGACAAGGATAAGGACAAGAATGTAGCAAATACACAGGCTCATCCCAAGACATCCTGCTGCCTAAGGTGTGTGTGTGTGTGTGTGCACACAGAGAGAGAGATGGCGCCAAGGGGCATAGTATTCAAGACTGGCCAAGGCTTTGTTTTTTGGTGCCCAAGGCAAAAGAATCTCACAAGTATCTTTTCCTTAAAGTGAAAATACAACAATAACAAATTAAATAGCCAAAATAAATTCTGCCCTTCCATGACAACCCAAAATAAGCTCTGGAGGTGGCCGCCTTACTTTGCCTAATGGTAGAGCTGGACCTGTGAATGCGGCCACATAGTTATTATTACTATGGTGTGCATAATGAGAAAAGAGATTTCTAACAGCTAGTAAATGCAGGTCCAATCAGCCCCTGTGAGCAGAAGCCAAAATAACAATCGACAAAGATTCCTATTGTAAAAACCTCTTACGCCACCCAGCTTGTGATTGCTGCTCAGCTAAGTTACGGCTGGGAATTTTGGAATCTGCTGCCCTTTGAATGACTGATTTCTTGACTGTTAGAGCAGATACATAGAAGATGCTTCTTTACATTGGCTCTGCTATCCTTTGGGTAGAATTTCCATGGAGATTCTAGGTGGAACAGGGCTTAGGCCACATTCAAAGGCCAGCTTCTTGGCTGGCATAATCTAGTGCAACTTCCTTGAAACCCAATCTAAAAAATACTTACAGATGCCAAATTTTCCATACATTTGCCTGTTTGCTGCTCCTCCCTGCCACACACCCACACCCAGCTTTTTCCTCACCTTAGCAGGCAAGTGCTCTCTGAGGAGCTTTTCTAACATAGAAGATGAGTAAGTTATCACACGAAATCCCTGAAAAGAGCCTCAAGCATTCCAGCATCCTATTTTCCTGTTGGGTCTCTTCAGTGCAGAACCATAGGATTCCTTAGAAGATTATCAAAGGCTTCACAATTAGCAGGTGGAAAACCTTCCCACCTATCTTCTTTGGAAACATACCACCATGGGGAAATCATGGACATGCTCTGTTGCTTTATTAAATTTGTGCCCTGGGCTTCCAGAGGGCAGCAATCAAACATGTAGCAAAACAACAGCTTGTATCCGACGTTGCCCTAAGTCAGTCTTTCCCAACCTTGGGTCTCCAGCTGATTTTGGACTACAACTCCCATCATCTCTCACTAGCAAGGGCAGTGGTTAGGGATGATGGGAATTGTAGTCCAAATACAGCTGGAGACCCAAGGTTGGGAAACACTGCCCTAAGTAACTGCTCTGTCAGTGCAAGGAATTTCCGCTTGCACATTGGAACTGACTCCCCGCACCCCCATGCAACCCCTCAATCTGTTCTAGGGCTTCCCCCCAAAAAACCCACCTGGACAATATTTGGGAAGGGTGCAGGGGGAGTAGAGACGGGGGAAGGTCCTGTTGCACAAGCATAACTCCTTGTGCTGACAGGACGATTACCTAGCACAACATTGGAAAGAAGCCAACACAATTAAAAAGGAAGCACTCTCAGTCCATGGAGGGCATCAAGAAGCCCCAAACGTCCTTGTGAACATCCCATATGAGCTGTGGGTAGCATAGGACCCTCCCCAGAAGTCACAGGGTTCCATATCGATCAGGTAAAGATTCAGACAGGGGAGGGTTCTCTGCAGGCAGAGGATTTGAAAATCACTGCCCTAAGTACCCATCAATGTCCTTTGCCAATGTGTATATTAGGAAATTTCTGCCTGGAATCTGCGTTATGAGTATCAACATGCTAAGATTATCCATGTTTCCTTAAATGTGTGTGCTTGCCAATTGCTGCTTCTCACCATGTGTACATGCAACGGAAATCCCATACATACGACTGGCAAATGTTTATGATCTATAAACAGGTTTCCTGCACATCCTGACATGGAAGGGCTTTCCAGGTACGGATTTTGTAATGTGTTAAAGCAAGCAGTGTTTACTTGCCGGTGATTGTGGATGCGTAGTGCTCTCTGCTTCCAAGTAAGTGCAAAATGTGCAATTTGGGGCTCTGTGTGTTTAATTGTACCCTGGCTTTGGTTATTCAAACCTGGGGTTCAGAAGGGGGGCAACAGAAATGAAAATCTATAGCCCTTTACGACAGGAAGCCAGAATTCTGCTTTAAAAGGAACAAAAGCAATAATGACAGAAAGCAAACCCAACTGCACATCTCTATTCAGTAGTAAGTTTTGTTGAGCTGAATAAATCTTCCCCACAGATAAGTGTGCTGAATGGGAATGGGAAACCATGACACTCCAAATGTTAGACTGCAGCTCCCATAATTCCTGATCGCAGGCCAAGCTGGCTGGGACTGATGGGGGTTGAAATCCAAATGTCTGAAGGGAAGAAACCATGTTGGGCAAGGCTGCTCAAGAGAGAGAGAGAGAGGGAGAAAGAGAGAGAGAGAGAGAGAGTTGTCTTACTCTTTACTTATCCCTGTCCATAGGATCATGACATTGGGGTGTGGGGAATCACCCACTGAATTTTTTTAGCAGAAAACTGTTCCTGGGCCTACATCTGTAGTCGGCTGCTGAATAAAGCTGCAGACCAATGTACTGTTTTGCATGAGTATTTATGTTGGCTTTAGTAAATGAGGCCAATTATAGTGAAAACAACTTTTTAAAAAGATAAGCTGTGTAGTTTCACATATTAATCCATCTGTGGCCCTGAGGCTAGTGCAACAAACTGTCCAAGTCCAGAAGTCTCAGTGACTTTTAATTAGGAGTGCCATACGTGGAACATTTGCAGAACTAGCCTTCCTTTGATTGTTGATTAAAAGCCCAACTCTGCAAATGTTTCTACATCTGTAGGGGAAAGTCTTTTTAAAAAGAAAGAAAGAAAGATCTCAAGCAGCTTTTTTCCATCCTGGCTATGTTGTCTCGTGCTGATGGGAGTTGTAGTAGGAAAGCCCCAGGTTGGGGAAACTGTTCCAGAACTGAGCACCTGCCAAGGATCAGCAGATAGGGAGGTAAATAGCTCATGATTAGTCAGGGTTGATAAATGCACATTAAGAAGAAATTCTTTATCTGTTCTTTTCATTTAAATCCCACATTTTGCTCCAAAGAGCTCAAGGTGGCACACACAGATTTCCCCTTCTGCACAACAACCCTGTGAGGAAGCTTAGACTGAGAGAAGGTGACTGGCCCAAGGTCTGCCAGCAAGCTTCATGGCTGAGTGGACTCTGAGCCCCTGCTCTCCCACAAATGGGGAACCTGTGACACACACCCCGGATGCTGCTAGATTAAAACTCCCATCCTCCCTGACCACTGGCCATGCCGAGAGGAGGCTGATGCAAACCAAGTCCAAAAAAACACATGGTGGGTCGCAGGAATCACTCCTTTTAGTGCATATGTGTTGTCACTGTCACGTGGCACATGTGACAGCCAATGTGGTGTAGTGGTTAAGAGTGGTGGACTCGTAATCTGGTGAACTGGGTTTGATTCTCCATTTCTCCACATGCAGCTGCTGGGTGACCTTGGGGTAGTCACACTTCTTTGAAGTCTCTCAGCCCCACTCACCTCACAGAGTGTTTGTTGTGGGGGAGGAAGGGAAAGGAGAATGTTAGCCGCTTTGAGATTCCTTAGGGTAGTGATAAAGCGGGATATCAAATCCAAACTCTTCCAAACTGTCATTCTAAAGCCGTGGTGTAGGAGAAGATCATTGGAGAGCCGCTGGTCAGCCAGGCAGAGAAACGCAAAGCCTCTGCCCCAAGGTGCTGGAGCCACTGAGGAGATTGATAGCATAAGTGAAATCTGTACACTGTAAGCGCTCCGACTCAGAAAACAAATGGCCTGCCACACATTCCTTGGTGCTGAACGTTTAGCCAGCTTTGGCAAAGCTTCGTGGAAAACAGTGGAGCCACAAAAGGGTCACAGGCTGCCAGCTCTGCAGGCAAGGGGTGGCATAACTGGGCTCCTGACCCCCACAGGGGTGCTGCAGAAAGCATGTACAATGGTACCTCGGGTTACATACGCTTCAGGTTACATACGCTTCAGGTTGCAGACTCTGCTAACCCAGAAATAATACCTCGGGTTAAGAACTTTGCTTCAGGATGAGAACAGAAATCGTGCTTCGGCGGCGCGGCGGCAGCAGGAGTCCCCATTAGCTAAAGTGGTGCTTCAGGTTAAGAACAGTTTCAGGTTAAGAACCCGAGGTACCACTGTAGTTGGTCAAAGAAACTGTGGACTCCAAAAGGTTGAAATCTTCTGCAATAAGCAAACAAGCAGAGTGAGGCCTACCTGAGTATTTCATGGCTGCTTGACCAGCTTATGTGGAAAGTGAGTCAGTCATAAGTAAAGCAGGGGATGCTACTATTTCTGATTCTGGCATGTTAGACTTGCTAAAAAAACTTGTCTTCCAGACAGAGCAATAATGTGTGTTGCTGCTTGAGCTAGTTATGAGCTGGTTGCTGTCTGGCTTCTTTGTAATATTTTTTCTCCCCCAGGGTTTAACTGAGGTGGCTGTAAATGGCCAATCACCAGCCCATCACTAGTTTCCTTAGTGTAGGCTGTTAGCAGCCAGTCATTTGGGTTACTAATAGACAACTGGCTGAGTCAGGCCAAATGTGTAAGCAGTGCTCTCTCTCTATTGAGAGATCCACCATCAAGATCCGGCAACACCCATTTACATGCTGCCACCATACACTTTGCTTTATCAGTTTTAGCCAGGACACAATATTTGTAAGCTCCCAGAGATACGAAGGGGTGCCATTTTTATGGACGATGCGAGAGAAGATAAACATTAGAGGTTCCATTTATTGCACTTAGATTTTGTCTCCCCACCCTCCAAATTCTGGATGGAAGATGTTCACATTCTGCTGCAAAAACAGGGAAGTGCTGCAAGCTCAAACTTTGACTTCTGCAATTCAGACTATGTAGCTAAAAGAAATTTCTCCGCAGAATTTGCCTGAGGCTACTCTTCCTAGCCAACAAATAGATGCTCCCATGAAATAACGGTAGATTGTTTAAACCAGTGTTTCCCAGGTATGTGGGCCCAAGCTGGGAAAGAAATACAAAGATCCTGCAGTGTAGTCAGTGGCATAGCGTGGGTTGTCAGCACCCGGGGCAAGGCAAGTCATTTGCACCCCCTAACCCGTGGATTTGCGCCCCCTAACCCTAACCCCCAGATGCTGCGCCCGGTGCGGCCGCCCCCCCTGCACCCCCCATGCTACACCACTGAGTGTAGTAGATCTTACCAATAGGTCTTCCTCTTGATGTGAGCATAGCTCAGGAATCCTTGTGCTTTGACCTGCCACTGACCCACTGCAGATCCAGATCAGTTGCTCAGCTATCCCACTTCCTGTTGGTATCGACAGGACACCGGTCACCATGCCAGGGACTGGAGTTGTGGTCTACACAGTGCTAAAGATAGGCACCCTTAACAGCCTGAGTTATATTTAGCGTTTTAGCTGTGCTGTAATAGACTCCCTCACTCTCTCCGGCTGAAGCACAAAGTGGAACTCACGACTCTCATTCAGTCCTAGAGTTTCACGTCAATGAGCCAACCTCCCTTGTCCCACACACAGGCTCCCAAGATTCTTAGGGATCGACAGTCCAGATCGTTGGACTTGATGGCACAAACTGCTGCACAAGGAGCCGTGTTAGCCGTACCAGGATGTTTCAGTGCTGCTGCTGCTGCTGAAAGAAGTACAAAGTGAATCTTAAGCACTCTCCACCTTTGACGCTGCATCTCTGCAGCAGCATATACAGCCAAAAATGACAGGTGAGCTGTAGGTCATGCTCAAGCCTATATCCTGGGGCCATCTGCAACTTTGGAAATTCCTCCAGAGTTTTGTGGATTGAGCTGGGTCCCAGCTATTTACTTAGGCTTCAATCCTAAGTAGGTCTGCTCAGAAGTCAGGCCCACTGAATTCAATAGGGCTTACTCCCCAGGCAAGTGGGGCTAGGATTGCAAGTTTTTATCCATTCTTTCCCTATGGAATTCATAGTGGCTTTAATCAAGCACCCCGGTGGCCTCACATCCAGGCACTGCTCAGGACCAAAGACCTTTAGATCATCAGCAGTTGAGTCTTGTTCAAACTGTTCTACATGCCATACTCATCCTCTTTTGGGGGGGGGGCGGATGTGGGTCACAACAACTAGCAGATTCCAGTATAACTGTAACTTTGTGGGACAGGTTTTTTTTAGCCTTGGCCACTGGTGGGGTTGGTCTACTTTGGCAAATGTGGCACTGCCCTCAACCAGCTCCTGCCTGGCTCCTTTCTTACAACCAGAGGATGCCTTCTGCTGTCATTGACTCTGGTGCCACCTACTGTTGGCCTCCTGCCCTATTATTCCCAGTCACCAGTCCCCTCTTGCCTTGGCCCAGAGATAACCAGGTGGTCATGTGTCAATTGACAGAAGAGAAAGGGGAAGTCTCTTCCCTCTGCGACTCTCTTGTTACTTCTGTAGACCTTCATTGTTGTCATTATTATTATAATTTATGAATTGCTTTGTGTCACGGCAATGCATACACACACACACACACACACACACACACACACACACACAGAGTTTTTAAAACAGTACAAAAGGCCAGGGGGTGGGAGAGGGGTGGTTTCTCTTTTGTTTTATTGCTGAAAATGAACAGGAGAGTTTTTTTTACTGAAGGTAGTTTGAAAAGCAATACAAAATGAACACCAAAAACATAGACCTTTTGATTCAGTTGGACAACTTTCTTGAAACAAGCAAGCAAAATGTATTCAATTGTTTCCAGAAAATACAGAGAGTTATAGCTGGCAGTGTGGTCTGTTACCACTTAACCCATTTCGCCTTTCTTGTATTTGTAATTCTGACACTGGCTGGAAGGCACACTTGATTTAAACAAAAACTTCTTGCCCCTTATCAGTTTGTGCACCAGTGGCACAAAAGAGGCTCACGGGTGCCACGTCATGCGTCAGGCATTTACAACGCTCTTAGAGAAGGTTATCAGATTGAATTGATCAGCCTGGGAATTTCTGAAATATTGTTCTGTCTGGGGCTGCACTTGCTCACTTGAACTTTATGCAAGTGTTATGCAAGCCGTGTATAATTAGCATACACTGTCGCCGGTGAGGCAAGACTTCGCTGTGGAGAACCTCCGTCTATAAATGAAGAAGCTCTATAGCTTCTTCTGCATCATGTGGCTGTTCTGTAATGATCAGCCAGCACAGGCTGATTGCTCAAGGACGAAGCACACTATTGTTGCTGCTGGTGGTGGTTTTTTTAAAGAGCCATTCTTTACCAGGTCCTGCGCTTATCTGGAAAGAGCTACCATAACTTTTGGATTTGTCCCTGCCTGCCCCCAAAACTGTAAGATTTATTAGCCGCTGCAAATGGACAATTCTTCCTAATCAAGATCTCATCCTCACCACCCTCATTTCAAAAGTAACTACGTACTTCCCACTTTCTACTTTTTTATTTAAAAAATTGCATATCAAAAGAATTTGAAATCCAGCATTAGAAAAGCAATCTTGATACGGTATGATGAACATTTCTCTCTCTGAAGTTTTGTACCCTGGTCTGTGACATTTTGGACATTTTGTGTTCAATTTAAGGTACTTTAAAAAATGGGTTTCCTTATTAAATTTCATATTTAAGCTAAAGAGCAGAGATGGGAACAGTGGTGCAGGTGGGAGTTCACTGGGTGATATTAAACAAAGTTTTGTGCAGAGTAGACACACGGAAATTAATGGACCTAACTTTGCCACGTTCATTCATTTCAGTGGGTCTACTCTGAGTAAAGCTTCGTTGCACGCTAGCCATTGTGTTCCACTTTCAAGCAAAATTGTTTGGGACTTCCATTGTAATTTACAGCCATGCCATGTAACTGGATAATTTTAGATTCTGGATGTTAATAAGGCAAAGTGTGGTGACTGACTCGGGTGGCAGAATCTTTATTTCCCCTTGTTCCTGACACAGTTCTTCAGTGACCTCTTTTTCCCTGGGGGAGAGGGTGTGTGTGTGTGTGTCATTTTGTGGTTTGCTTCAGGTGCCAAAACATCTTTGGCTGGCCCTGTGGGGGCCGTCCTGCTTCTTCTGCTGAATGGGGCCCTGGACTGCCACCCCAGTGTCCCACGTACCACTGGCAATATAAGCTTGACAGCTTGTGGAGGCCTGGGAGTAATGAATAGCTCAGATGTATGCTTGATAGCTCAGTTGGTTAGTGTGTGGTGCTGATAATACCAAGGTCGTAGGTTCGATCCCTGTATGGGACTGCTGCATATTCCTGCATTGCAGGGGGTTGAAATAGATGGTCTTCAGTGTCCCTTCCAACCCTACAATTCTCTGATTTATGAACATAGGATGTCACGAACTCTACTGCCCCAGCTAAACAGACTGCTTCTCTGTAGTGGTGAAAACAATAGTCTCCTGACGAAGAGTCTCTGGCACAGAAAGCTCACCCTGCACATTTTTTCAGGTCCAAGCTGGTACAGAATTGGCCATGTGCTTTTAGAAAAATCAAGAACAAGCTCGTCATCTTGCCCCAGTTTAATTATTTTACATGTCATAAGACCAGCCTCAGGAGTCTTCATGTTGAGGCAACTGGCCTTCAGTTTTTTGATGTGTTGATTTAAACAATATCTGAGTGTTTTAGCTCACTTCCCACCAGTGTCTCACAAGATTTCACCTGCAAAGCCCATGAGGTGTAGAAACAAAGCCCCCTCCCCAATAAAACAGAACAAAGGTGTGTATGGTTGGGATGGAGGAGGCTTGCTTACGTTCTGCCAGCCTGCAATGTGACCAGTCTTCTCAGTTGTGGTCACATCCATACCCAGACTGATTGAGAAGAGCTCTCTGTGCCAGGTACAACCTGCATCAGAGTTACAGGAATCAGCAAGAGGCCAGGCAACTTCCCCAAGAGCGTGTATATGGCTAAAGAGGCAAGAATTGTCCCTGGCCAGGCTGTTGCACTCTCAACCCTTAAATGAGAGATGGGGAAGCCATGGCTTTCCAAATGTCCCTGGGCTATCCAGTCCTACAATCCTAGACCACACTGGCCATGCCAGCTGGGTCTGGTAGGAGTTGGAGTCTAACAAGGGTGGGTGGGCATCAACCTCTCGCACCCAATGCAGAGAGAGAGGCGGATGGAACCGTTTTACCTTTACCAAAAAGAAGAGCCTGTGGCACTAGTCCTGAAGATGCGAATACTGCCACGTGTGTGGGGTGCATGCCATGCAAACAAGGCTTCATCAGAGTTGGCAAAGGGACCGAGTCGCCCTGCCTCCTCTCTTTCCTACTAACAAACTAATGGCAAAGCAACTCCGCTCGTTGCCCCCCTCCCCACGTTCCAAATTAAAAGCCTCCTGACCACGTGACCCTTAGCCCTGATGGGGTCCAGGCGACAGCTGGAGGCTCCTGACTCCGAAGGCTTCGGCGCTCTCCGCCTCCGCCTCCTCCTCCCTTTTGCGTAGGAGGGGCGGGGGCAGCTCCCCTCCCTCCAGGCCCCTCCCCCGGCGCCCTGCTTAAGGGCCGGGGTCCGAGCGCCCTTAAAGGGACAGGCTGCGGAAGAGGACCTTGGTGGGACGCCAAGCTCTTGGCTGGGGAGCAGGGAAGAGCGTGGGCTCGAGGCGCGGCGGGTAGCAGAGCATGGCAGGAGCGGCGGGAAGAAGGAGGGGAGGTGGGCAGCCGAAGGGCACAGGCGAGCTCCTGCCGGCTGGAGCTTGGGGAGAAGAAGGGAGGCAGCGGCGGCTGAGCGTCGGGGGAGCGCGGGCGGTCCGCCGAGCACGGGAGGGCTCCTCCGGCCACTCCGCCGACTAGCTCGCAGGTGTGTTCCGCGCGGGGATCCGTCTGGCTTCTCCCGGTCCAACCCTGGGTGCGTGCTGGGGGCTTTAGAGCCGACGAGGCACCCTCTGCCTCTTCGGGCCGCCTATGGGCGCCGCACGTGGGGACACCTCGGTCTTCCGACGGCGCCGCTTCTTTAAAGGAGAGGTTGCCCTGCGCGTCCTTTCTGGGGAAGGGGCGCGATCGAGAGGCGGGCCACCGGGCGAGCGGAGGCCAAGGCCACTCGCCCGCTTCCCGCCCCGAGCGCCCCCCCTCTCCCTAAACTGGGAGCGGTGCCCGCGCAGACGGAGCGAGGCAGCTTTAATCGGAGCCACCTGTCCCCCTCCTGGGACTCGCTGGCCCAGTGCCTAGGCGCCAAGTTGCAGGAGGGTTCAGGCCGGGTTAGAGGGGAGGGGAGGGGATGGCAGCCCGGGCGGCCCCGCGCGCACGGAAGGACATCTGCCCGATCTTTGTGCCAGCGCCCTGCGCAGCCTTGCTGCTGTCTAAGATCCTCTCCGCCGTCCCGCCCGCCGCCTCCTCCTCCTCCTCCTCCTCGGCCGCGGAGATGGAGAAGAGCCGCGGAGGGCGATGAAGCGGGCGCGAAGGAGGCACTTGCTGGCACCCCGGGCGCGCGGCCGTCTCGCCTCCTCCAAGGGCGACCCTCGACGGAGGGCAAGCCCTTCGCCCTGCTAGCCGCCGCCTGCCCAAGTTGGATCTCGCCACCTCGCTCGCTCCAAAGCCGTCGGGATCCCTCGGTCCCGTCCCCCCCGTCCCCACTCCTTGCAAGGATACGCTGGTGACCCCCGCCAGGCAGCCACGGAGAGCCCTTCGCGCCACTCGTCTGGCTCCGTGGTGGCGGGAGAGGACGCGCGGAAGAAGGAGCCGAGGGTCGCTTATGCCTCGCCCAGCCAGCCGCCAGAGGGTTGGCGAGCGGACAGGGGGGCCGACCCCCGACAGCACCCCCCTCTTCCCGAGACCGCGAGGAGCCCAGACGTGCCCCGGAGACCAGGGGATGCAGCCCTCCGCCGCCGCACTTGCCCTCTAGTAAGTAGCCCCGGTTTGTTTACTTCTCCCTCCGCCGCCGCAGCAGCAACAGCGGCGTCTGGCTAGTAAGTAACCCGAGAGGCGCCCATCCCGCTGCTGCCACCTTGTCAATGTCACGCCTGGAGTTGTTCCTGGAGGGCTTTGCGCAGCGCCAAGTCCGTGGCGCTTTCCCCAAGTTCTGCACCCCCAAGGAGGAACTCGCCCCCCCTTCTAAAAAAAAACAAAACTCCCTTTCCTTGCTATCCCCCTCTCTCGCCTTCACTCTGAAAGCAGCTCCCATCCATCCACCCTCCGGGTCGTGTTGGGAACGTTTCCACGAAACACCAAGGTTGGCTTGGTTGGAAGGCAAGAGAGTTTGGTTGGTGTGTGTGTGTGTTTTGGCGCTCGCTTGTTCTCCCCTCCTAAATCGCCGAGTGTCGGTATTTTTACATCCCCCCCACCCCCCTTTCCAGCACCTTGCGTAACATCGCATCAGGCAGGACACTTTGCATTTATTTTTGGTTAATCCATATGCGACCTTTTTAAGCTGCATTTTTTTGCCTCGCTCCCTCCCTTCTTCCTTCTTGCGTGTCTGAGCTGGAGCCCGGCAGGGAGGGAGTCTTGTCCCGGTGACAAATGGTCCTCTCTCCCTTCCCCCCCCTCCATGTTCCTCCTGGGCTTCTGGCATTTGTCTACAAACGATTAGGGTTCTAATTGGTATTGATAACGCTCTTCCTCCCTCCCGCCCCGTCTCCAACTGTTGCTGCGGGAGGAGCAAAGGGGAGAAAGGGGAAAATTACATAAGAATGCTATGAATAATACGGTTTCTACTATTAAGGCGGACATACATTAGAGCATCGGGGTCTTAGAGGAAAGGTAGCTGTTGGGAACGAAGTTTTTTTGGGGTGTGTGTGTGGCGATTATTCATGAGCATCCGGAAGTTTGGGGGGGGGAGAGAGAGGGAGACCTTTTGGGGTAGAGGAACAAAAAGTCAGACAGGATAATGGGGCAGAGTGTGGCATGTCATAGAAGTACCTTCCTGAGGGGAAGAATTACATCACCATCATCTTCTCCCCTCCTCAAGTATCCTTGGAAGCGCTACAGAAGTAGATTCTCCTGAATCTCTCCCCCTGTTCCTTTTTCTGCTTCTGTTCTGTAATCTCAGTTTTCCACTTTGTCCTCTGTATATCAACAACGTGCACCATTCCCTGCTACCCAGTTCTAACTAACTTTCCTCCCTTCCTTTAGTTATATTCTCTTAAACTTGGCAGTGGGGTTGTTTCCTGGAATGGGATCATTATAATGCAAGTGATCCTTCTAGTCCAGTTAAAAGACATCAGAATCTCAATCATGGAGGAGGGAAACCTGTGCTTCACTCCATCCTCAAATTTAGGATTTTTAAAAGTTTGTAGCTTTGGTTAGTGCGGTGCGGTGGTTAGATTATGGGGCTAGGACCTGGGAGACCAGGGTTCAAATCACAACCCAGCTAAGTTGGGCATCCTTGGGCCAGTCACTGTCTCTCAGGTTATCCTCTCTTGTTGTGAGGATAAAATAGAAAGGGCGGGTAACCTCCTTGAGCTTATTTTCAACACATAACAGTAGTAAATAAACAAAATATAACTCTCACACAGATAACAGGTAGATTTAAACGTACAGATATTTTAAGGAATTTTCATCATCCACAAAATTAAGGGGAGTTAAAATAATTTCCACTGACAGTTGTGTGTGTTACCTGGAGATACGTTTTGGGAGGAGAGGAAGGTGATAGTAAAGTGAGGTTTATAAATAAGGCCGTTTTGTTCTCCATAACCACCTGCCATGACTTGATATGAGTGGCGAGAAAGAAACTGAATCTAAAATGAAATATTCTCCAGGTTGGTTGGATATATATTTTTTAATGGGGGGAGGGAATCATACCATTAAAAAGAAAAGAAAAGAACAACAAATCATGCCATCAAGTAAAAAACTGAAAACTGAAACCTTAACATGGGAGAAAAAAGCAGAGTTAAAACCTTCTTTCATATATTAAAGATGCATTAAAAGCTATGCAGAATCGGGATGTTTTCACCCGCAGCCTGAGCGCTGTCAGGGACGGGGTTAGTCTCACCGCCTTTGGAATTAGAAACTGGAAACTCTGCTCCTACTGGAGGTGAAGAGGGGACACCCAGGAGGTTCTCTTCTGCAAGCTCCATGGATATACAAGGGAAAGATCTGTTCAGTTTCCATTCATTTCCACTGGAACTCATTGCTGCTGTTCTTGGGGTTTTCCTTCTTCTCTTCCACCTTTCTCTGTGTACTCTTTAGCAATCCACAATGTGTGTGTGTGTGTGTGTGTTGGCAAATGCAGCACCAACAAAATTCACTGTTTACGGCAGCACCAACAAAATACGGCTGCGACAGGTTTGCCTATGTATATTATAAAACAATATGCTTGAAAGATGTTCCCTACAAATGGAGCTTTGCATGCAAAATGTTGGGAGCTGTGATAAGGTAGATGTTCTTCCTCTTCTTCCTCCTCCTCCTCGGAAAGAGAAATACGCAGTACTGGGTTTTGAGGCTTTCTCAAGAAGCCATCAGCCTTCACTTTCCTTGAGCTCCATAGAGGTGAAAATATTGCCCTTCCATTGTGTCCAATAGCAAAAAATCTCTCCGACTTCAGGACCAAGGCCCAAATCTGCTCCCACATTTCATAAGGTGGCGGTGGGGACATAGGCCAAGATTTGCTTCCACCTGAATTTATTCCCTGCACCCACGGCCTCTGCCTTGTTTGAAGAGGGAATGTAGTAGCTCTGAAATGCCTTGGGGTTGACCACCCTCAGCCTAGCAGCAGTGACTTCCCAATCCTTTCGGCTCATAATCTCCCTTTTAAATAATTTTCCTAAATAAGTACTTATGTGATGCTTATTTAGAGGGCTTTAGGAAATATGGATTAAAGAGGCTGTTTTTTCCTCCCTCTTTTTAATACATTTTTTAAAAGTACAGTCAGAGCAGGGGGTGGGGGTGGGACTCTGTAGCATGCAGGAAAACTGGACAAGCAGGCAGGGAAGCAGGATCGAACCATCACCAACTGCTCTTCCTGCTACGTATTTCCTGGGGAAAGAAGAGAGAAAGGCAGCACTGGTAGTGTTCTGTGTAGCCACAGCTTGAAATTGACAGAGGGAAAACACAGCACAGGAGTCTATACTTGCTTACAATTCTCATTCTTGAAAGATTTCCTTGGGTCTTTCTCATTCCTTTGTAGTTTGGCAAGACTTGGATCACTTGACATACCAGTAAAAATAGGAAAAAGGTGTATTTGAATTTAGCACATTTGGAGCCTCTTGGTCCCTTTTCCATCCATTCTGTGCTCTGGGTTGAAACAGCATCATCGTGGAGAGTCATCTCTGAGACACTGGGATGATTGGAACTGCTTGATTCCAGCTGTAGCCTGAGATGGGTGCATCAAGCCTAGATAGTTACTGACTTTATACATTTCCTCAGTAGTTCATCTTTGGGTTCTGTTTTGCCGCATTCCCTTCGCCCCACAACAGGGAGGAATATCTTACAATTCTGAATTGCTGGCCCTCTCTCAGCTCTTCACATCTGCTGTTCAAATTTACTGTCCACATTCTCCTGCCCTTGACATTACTGAAATGCTACTAAACATTTCAGGTCTCGGCCTTTGGAAGAGTTAAACAAACACAATTCTGTTTACGCTCACTAAGTGCCATCCTTGCAACAATCTCCAAATCACTTTAGCTCCAGACACTTGTGACTTCTTCAGCCTTCGTCACACTTTGCAGAGCTAGGCAGGGCTTTTTTCCAGCCAAGACTCAATTTTGGCACCTCTCAGTGGGCGCCATTCCAATTATAAGAGAATAAGGGGGTTTTATGGTGAGTTTCGGCACCTCCTTTTCTAGAAAAATAGCAGTCATCCTGTGTCAGTGGCGTAGCTCTGTCTCCAACAGAATGCTTCAGAGAAATTGCTCGTCTCGCAGCTCCTCTGTGAAATGGCTACGTTGCATGTAGGTTGTGTCAAGGGATCCTGATACAAATGCAGGGAGATGGACAAGTGAGTGGAAAGCTGGAGAAAGATCTAATTGGATTTATGGAAAGCAAACCAGTGAAACCTGATCACAACCACCCACCTGCAGCAATATTGTTGTGCTTGTGCTTCCTCTGTACAGTGGTACCTCAGGTTACAGATGCTTCAGGTTACAGAGTCTGCTAACCCAGAAAAGGTACCTCGGGTTAAGAACTTTGCTTCAGGATGAGAACAGAAAGTGCGCAGCGGCAGCGGGAGGCCCCATTAGCTAAAGTGGTACCTCAGGTTAAGAACAGTTTCAGGTTAATAACAGACCTCCAGAACAAATTAAGTTCTTACCTGAAGTACCACTGTACAGTGGTATCTCGGGTTACAGACACATCAGGTTACATACGCTTCAGGTTACAGACTCCGCTAACCCAGAAATAGTACCTCGCGTTAAGAACTTTGCTTCAGGATGAGAACAGAAATCGTGCTCCGGCGGCGCGGCAGCAGCAGGAGGCCCCATTAGCTAAAGTGGTGCTTCAGGTTAAGAACGGTTTCAGGTTAAGAACGGACCTCCGGAATGAATTAAGTACTTAACCCGAGGTACCACTGTAGTTGAATATTGCACAGCTCCATGCAGGTAATTGTGACGGGACAATCTGGAAAAGATGTTGTGTCTATGTGGGCAAGTAGCTTTTTCACGGGTCTCGCAACTTCTTATTGCTGCTGCTGTGCAATGCGTTGCAGCTGCCCATTGTTGTGTCAGTTAAACAGCCCGGCACGCTAATGGAAATACCGTTTTTTACACGACCACCCCTTGGAAGATATTAATTCAGTTAATGACTTTTCTCTTTTGCAAACAGTGGAGGCTATCAGTGGGGGTAGTTTTTACTTGTTTTATGGTGTGTTTGTAAATTGCCTTGAGATGTGTGTAAAAGGCAATCGATAAATTAATAAATGATGATGATAGATAAGAATAACAGAAGCCTTAGCTGGCAGTATCTGCAGCTGTTCACAAGTACTGAATATACTTTCTCACAAGTTCCCTCTGCATTTGCTTGATCAGGGATATTAACACATCAAAACGATTTTCACGTGAGAGAGGCGCTTCCCGCATGGAAGCTGCTTACATAATTCCTGTGAGTGGTTCATCAGCTGTGATGAATGCTTGGTGGCTATTTTGATACAGGTATGTTCAGCAGGAAGCCACAACTGACGGTGCAGTGGAATAGATGCATTGTCACATTCATATTTGACAAACTGCACGTGGCACTCATAAAGTTTCCTAGGCATAAGTGATCTCCATGTTAATACCTTTTTTCTGAATTGCCTTCGATCAGGAACCCCCAGCCTTTTGGGGCCTGGGAGACACATCTGAAATCGAAGAAACTGCCATGGGCACCTCAAAATACCCATTTTGCAGAAGGAAAACTGACTAATCAAGACACAAATGCCAAACAACAGGCAAGTACCTATACTCCCAAAATAAAAAAAGATAAAAAGCTGCCTCCCAAAAAGCATTCCCCCCAAACAAACAAAATACATATTTTAAAGTAAAAAATAAGAAGGAGCAGTGGAAACCTTGGTGGACACCAAGGGATGTCTGAGGGCACAATGGTGCCTATGATCTTAAATCTTTATGTCCCATTCTCTTTGTATCTCTGCCAAGAAAATGTGTGGCAGGTGGTTACTGGCGACAGGGCCTTTTCAATGGTGGCACCCTAGCTATGGAATGCTGTCCTCATAGAGGCTTGCCTGGCATTCACTTTGTGGTCTTTTGGGCACCAGGTGAAAACTTCTTTTTATTTCTTTCGCAGGTTTTTTAAATTTTAAAACCTGCTTGGAATATCTTCTGGTGTTGCTTGAGAGTAGTCCTCTACTAATTCTAATCTCTGCTGCTGGAGTTTTTATGCTTCAGCATTGTTGTTTTTTATTAGATGTCTTACCTGCCCTTCACCACAAGTTCCCAGGGCAAGCTGCAACAGTGTAAAACAACAACATTGGAACCAGCTAAATTGCTAAAACAATTTACAATTGGTAGCATAGAGGGGTGCCCTAAAATACAGGTATATAGTGTGTCAAAGGCCAGGGCAGGAAATATTATTATTATTATTATTATTATTATTATTATTATTATTACTACTCCGCCCACCTGGCTGGGTTTCTCCAGCCACTCTGGGCAGCTTACAGCATATCTAAAAACATCAAGCATTAAAAATCTCACAATACAGAGCTGCCTTCAGATGTCTTCTAAAAGATGTGTACTTCTTTATCTCCTTGACACCTGAAGGGAGGGCGTTCCACAGGGAGGGCGCCACTACCAAGAAGGTACATGTTTAGTATACAACGGAACTGATTTGCCTTAGTGTGCCATCTCAACCAGGCATGAGGCCTGTCTCTGCCCCAGACAAGCCAATAATTATAACCAAGGTTTTGTTCACCATTTACAGCTTGTGGTCTGTCTGGAATGAGACAAACCTTGAGCCCAGGTTCAGATAACATTCAAAGCAAAACCATGGCTTTGCTTGCAGTAGTGCAGCAACAGCAGCAGGATCAGAGGAGCAGCAAAATAGCCACAATCTCCTCTCCAGCAGGTTGTGCGTTTGTGCTAAGCCATGGTTTGGCTTCACATCACTTGTCTCTAACTGAATATGTCGTTGGACCCTGACTCTTAAGCAAATAACATTTTCTTGGCAAAGATGACTTCTCAACAGAATAGAGGCTTCTTTCACTTGTCCAGTTGGAGGAAGGAAAACTTCAGAATATTATCCTTGGCTAACTAGACTGCCTTTTAAGCAGGCAACAATTCTCATTTCAGGGCAGGTCTGTGTATGGAGCAGAATGAAGTGGCAGAGTCCTGCAGTTTTAGAAGTGACTGTACCACTCCAGTTTGCATAGGGTGGTGGTGGGGGACATGATTGGATGCCCGCATTTAGAAAGGAAGAAAGCAAAAGCCCTCGCAAGTTACTTTGCTATTTAAAACTGCCCTAGGAATAAGCTAGGCTGTGTAAACTTGATTTTTAAATTGTATATGGCGGGCGGGGCGGGACATTCACAAATGTACTCTGAAACAGTGCAATCACTTATACCATCTTGTTCTGCTGTACTTGTTGATTGAGCCTCATTCACACAACAGCTGTGTGTGCCTGCCTCGCATTTGTTTTCCTCCCTCCCCCCCCCACCTTGGAATGAAGAACTGAGATTGTATGATTGACTCGCCTGTGGCTGATTTGTGATTTGAGCCCGGGCTGCAGATCCCAAGCCAGCTGCTGCCTTTACGTGATGGGTTTTGGAAATGCTGAGGAAGATGGATGCCCTGTGAAGTTGCGGGGGGGGGGAGGGTTTGGAGTTATTTCCATGAGCTGGGCTAGCCATGAGGACCCAGCGGTATGGATGCAACACTGATCACAACTGCTTCTCTGTATTAACTGTATCAGTTAGGTTCCCCTTTGTGCTTCTAATCTCAGAATGACAGGAAGACCTAATATCCCTATTGTATAAGAATCTCTGTGTGAAACTTAAACGGGCTACCACCCCCTGTGCCCACATGAGTGGGAGAGAGGGTTATTCCATGCAGCAGGAAAATGTCTCAGCCCTTTCTCACTCCTTACAGAATGCTGTGATGTCACAGCATTCCGTAAGGATTGGGGCGAGGGATGTTCTCTTGCATGAATTGGTCCCGAGTCTTTTCTCCCACTTATGTAAGTGTTTTCTTGAGGGGTAAGACACATCCTACAAGAGAGGATGAATCCTTTTCCAGTTCTACCTCTCTTTCAAATCAGAACCAGTGAAGGCAGTGAAGGTCCTGTGTGGGTGGGGTGCCTGGAGGCGGTTGGAGGATGGATGGCGGCTAATGGATTGAGGTTGAATCCTGACAAGACAGAAGTACTGTTCTTGGGGGACAGGGGTGAGCTGGTGTGGAGGACTCCCTGGTCCTGAATGGGGCAACTGGTCCCCTGAAGGACCAGGTGCGCAGCCTGGGAGTCATTCTGGACTCACAGCTGTCCATGGAGACGCAGGTCAATTCTGTATCCAGGGCGGCTGTGTACTAGCTCCATCTGGTACACAGGCTAAGACCCTACCTGCCCGTGGACTGTCTTGCCAGAGTGGTGCATGCTCTAGTTATTTCCCGCTTGGACTACTGCAATGCGCTCTACGTGGGGGCTACCTTTGAAGGTGACCCGGAAACTACAATTAATCCAGAATGCAGCAGCTAGACTGGTGATGGGGGCAGCCGCCGAGACCATATAACACCGGTCTTGGAAGACCTTCATTGGCTCCCAGTATGCCTGAAGGAGCGTCTCCACCCACATCGTTCTGCCCGGATGCTGAGGTCCAGCTCCGAGGACCTTCTGGCGGTTCCCTCACTGCGAGAAGCAAACCTACAGGGAACCAGGCAGAGGGCCTTCTCGGTAGTGTCACCCGCCCTGTGGAACCACCTCCCATCAGATGTCAAGGAAATAAACAATTACCTGACTTTTAGAAGACACCTGAAGGCAGCCCTGTTTAGGGAAGTTTTTACTGTGTGACATTTTAATGTATCTTTAATCTTTGTTGGAAGCCACCCAGAGTGGCGGGGGAAACACAGCCAGATGGGCGGGGTACAAATAATGAATTATTATAACATCATTATTATTGTTGGTATTTATCTGTCTCAAGAGACCATGGAGAGCACCTCCAGGGATGAAGTCAAATCGCTGCATTACTACCAAAGTGACCTCCCCTAGGCACAAGCCTGGGAAGTGTGTATGGAGGTCCTGGGCTGCCCAGACAACAAGACCCTCCTCTTGGCCTCACTGATGTGATTCAAAGGAAAGCAGGGCAATATGCTTGGCACCAGCTTGGCTGCAGGTGTTGCCAGAAGAAGGCATACAAGACAACATCCAACCATCTTAGGGACTCCCCTCTGGATTTGTGAAGGGTTCTACTCCTTAGCCCTTTCTCCTCCCAAAGACATCCTGCAAGGCAGCAGAGGTTTAGGATCCTAGATGGGCTGCCTTCCCAGGTTGATGAACCCCATCTGTCCCTCACTTCTCTCTACAGCACATTCAGAAACCTCCTCCTTGACTGTCCAGTATTGGTCTCATCCGCTCAATCTGCCACATCTTCGCAAGTCCCTAACTCGCTGAGGGTTTGAGACCCATTGGCTACCCTCACCTGATTTAGCCGGTCAGTTGAAGCCATTTCCAGGGTGTGGCCACTGTCGTATCCTGACAGCTTCTAGGAGCCACAAGTGAGAGCTGAGTACAGGGTGGGGTCCAAAGATGGACAAACCACCCGAGAAGGAGCACAACATGTCCCCCACTAGCAGTATTACATTTCCCCTAACACCCCCTACACTTTTTCAGTAGGGAGCCAGATTTGACTGGTGCTGTTGCGAGTTGGTTTGGGTTGGTTCGGTTTTGCCCAAACGACTGCAAAAAGAAATGTCCTCGTTTTGTCTGTTGTATGGACTAATCCAGCCTTAAAGGTGGGGCCAAAGTGAGTAAAGGACGATGATTTGACTAGGGTCTGGAGTTTAGGTATGCTTGTTTACTTACACTCAGTGAAAGAATTGTCGTCTCTCTGCTGGTATATCAAAGGGAGAAAAACGGGGGGGGGGCTTGGTGCTTCTAGTGCTACTTTTGGTCCCATCTTTGTTCAAAAGGGGTTGTTGCTGATCGAAAGAAGTAGATCAGTTTGTGCCTTGCTACTAGTCAAGAGGACATAGGTGGCGCTGTGGGTTAAACCACAGAGCCTAGGGCTTGCCGATCAGAAGGTTGGCGGTTCGAATCCCCGTGATGGGTTGAGCTCCTGTTGCTTGGTCCCTTCTCCTGCCAACCTAGCAGTTCGAAAACACATCAAAGTGCAAGTAGATAAATAGGTACCGCTCCGGCGGGAAGATAAACGGCGTTTCCGTGCGCTGCTCTGGTTCGCCAGAAGCAGCTTAGTCATGCTGGCCACGTGACCTGGAAGCTGTACGCCGGCTCCCTCGGCCAATAAAGCGAGATGAGCACCGCAACTCTAGAGTCGCCCGCGACTGGACCTAATGGTCAGGGGTCCCTTTACCCTTTACCTTTGTTAGTCAAGAGGGTAAGCGGGTCCTGCAATGAGACATTGCAGTGTGGTACACACCTGTTCAGAGTGCCAGACCACTTGCTCCATTCCATTCCTCCCTCTCCCCCAGCTTTTCAGTACTAAGAATCCTGTGGTCGCTGAGCATGTTCTGTTCTCAGTGGTCCATTGGGGAGACTTCCCCTCAGTAGTGGGAGGGTGGAGTTTCAGAGCTGCCCTCTTCGCACTACCAGTGCTGCAGTTTACCTGGGATTAGGGTGGTGTGGTGGTGAGGTTGAGGCTGCATGGGTGCCCTGGTCTAGCCAAGTCTGAGTTCCTCCTGTCCATGTGCCCACACAATCCTGACCTTGCAGCCACCCTGCCCATCTCCATCTAGGTCAGCTTCATTGATGATGGCAGTGTCGGGAGGGAGGCTCTGCAGTGCAGCCCAGCCACACAAGCTGCTACTGCTTTCCCCTAAATGTATTTCATATTTCTCCAAACCCTGAGGGTTATCCCAGACATGCCGACACCTCTCTTCTGTTTCTCGGCAGTCCCATTTGGGCTGCATAGCTGATGGCGCTCGGCACTAGAGTTTGTTTTTTATGAGATTTATAAACCTGCCCATCACCAAATGGTCCCAGGACAGGGTGCATACATTATTAAAATCAAATTAAATGCAATCTAGGCAGAAACGTACCCGCCATCTAAAACATTAAACCTACTGCAAGTGATGGACAAAGTTTGCCTGCTTTTGCTTGGGATGTCCTTAAACCGTGGAGTGTTGTCAGAACTTCAGGACCTCCCCTGAACTGGCCCAACAGAGAACTTTTCCAGGGGTTTATTAGACCAGGTGTATGTTGTGATCTCCATTATCTGCTTCTCACTTATCTGAACTTATTGATTATTCCATAGTCTGTTTTCCATTAGCTCCTTATAAGTGTTGTTGCTACAACACTTCAAACTTTTCATATTCGCAAATTCTGGATGTCCTTCAGAATATCTGGGTGTCAAGAGAACATTGTGTCAAGCAAGTGTTATTACCACACTTTCCAGTGCATTTCCCCATCACTTCCTTTATTGCCAAAAAGCCAGTTTAGGGCAGTGAGGTTTGTTACACAAGAGCAGCAAATCAACTTTGAGTGTGCTTGTCTGGATTTTCTGCAATGTGATTGAATTCCCCTTGAGCCCAGCACCATCAGAACTGAAGAATTCAGAGCCATCAGTTTGTTTGGAGTTCCAAAAACAAACACACAACAAGCTCAAAGTCCTGCTACACAAACCAGGTTACTCTCCCCTTGCCAGCTTTCTTAATTTCAGGGGAAGTTACTTCATTGTTGCCACTGCTAAACATATGTGAATCAGAAATCCTAGCTGATCTACCTCAAATTACCCAGGGATCTACCACTAGATCATGATCTCCCTTCTGCCTACCCCTAGTCTACAGAACAGAAGATATATATACTGGTTAAGCAGTAATTCCTCTCCCTGTGGAATATTGGGGCTGGTAGTGTTCTGTAGGCGGGTATTTAGAGCTTCTGATGGAATTTTTGCACACTGTGTATCCCAGGATTCTTTGGGAGGAGGCAGCTATCACAGTTCAGCTATCAATGGGCAGTTCAGCTAATATAAAGCCAATCTCTGTATGTAATGTAGATGTTGCCCGCAGGCTCGTGAAGGATGTCTCCCCAAGCTTTGCTTTTCATAATGCTCCTGAGGGGGGAGAATTGGGGAAGGCACTTTCACAGATCAGGGATGTCCCCTTTGAATAAGACAATGGGTGATATTGAGATTCGGAGTGCCTGTGATATTACGTTGCAAGCTCAAGGTGTTCCAACTGGGTGTGAATTGCATCCCAGTGCATTGTAGAGCCAGTGCTTTTGAATCAGAAAACAAGGCATCAACCCTTGTCTCAGAGGTGCCCTTTCCCCAGGTTCTGACCACTTGTTGTCAGTCATGGCACTCTGGTGCTCTGCAAGCAGAGCTGAAGGGTTCTTCTGGCTGGATTTCCAAAGTCCCAGCAATGTACTGACCTCAATTTAATTCTGTATTTAGAAATGGAGATGGCATCCTCATTCTCTTTATCCTGTCCTTGGCTGTTTTGTGTGTGTGTGTGTTGCAACTTGGCACTTAAGGAGATGCTACTGTTTAGCCCTGGAATAGTGTGTATTTTAGAGCTAGGTGAATTGATCTTTGCATTTGCCCTTAAGAAGTCGCCTCTTTTGTGTTTTATTTTTTGCAGGTTAAGGGGCTGCTGTGAGATACAGGGGACAGTGAGATGAGGAAAGAGGTGAACAATCTGGCCCCAGCCCAGCAAAGCACTCAAGTATGATTATTAACATTATGCTTGTGAATAATCCCATTGAAGTCTGTGCTTAGTTTAAGCACATGCGTAAGTGCTTTGCTGGATAGGAACCAGGGTGCGCTGTACCTTAGAGCAAGGTCAAAGAGTTACAGTGCACCTTTAGCGAATTTCACAAGGGCGACCCTTTTTGGTCTGTATGAACCAGTCATTTATTATTAGTATTTTATTTGAAGAATTCGATTTATAAAAAGGTAGAGTGACCAAAAAAAGAAAGAAAAAAGTGAGTGAGAATGATAAAAATGGGGGGAAATACTCTGTTACATTTCCATACATTAGTATATAGATGTTTATAATCTTTTAATCCTAATACACACATAGTTATTGATAACCAAATATATTCTGTGTAAACTCATTCCAAATATCATTGTATTTATCCAAAGAGAGTCTGCATCTATAAGCTGCCCATTCATATGTTGCCAATATTGTCATGTTGTCAAGTCATTGATTAAGGGGAATTGTATCTTTATGCTTCCAATTCATCTGTATCTGCCTCTTGGCCACCATTAGGATGTAAGGAATCCATTTTCATTTTTGGGCACACTGCAATATCGCAGCCCCCCCAAAACCAACTTTTTTTAGGGCGAGTTCTCAGCATGAAATTGTGCACTTAAAATGGCCACTGTACTCTTGCAGGGGGAAATGGGATGTTCCTGTTTTTCGGGACACTTGTGGTGTATGCGCGCACACACAAACACCCGCCCGCCCCCATAGCTCAAATGACATTTCATGTATGATATGTTCAGGGGATCATAACATTACTTTTGTTGTTCATTTCTGGTTTTCAATCTATCTCTCTGGCTCTGAATCCTCATCTTAGCATTGAGTAGCGAATTTGATGTTATGAAGGAACCATGGAGTTTCCAACCTCCTTTTCACTGTTTAACATTAATATGCTCAAACCACCTTGCTCTGGTGAGCAACCTGGCTGCTGAATTCTGCACTAGCTGAAGTTTCTGAACCATCTTCAGAGGCAGCCCTATTCTTCTTCTTCTTCTTTGGTCATGACTCATAGTCGAGTAAGATTGTCTTCCATAAACATGGTTTTAACAATGAGTCGTAAGGGACTGTGGAGGCCAATTCTGGATCCACACATCCTTCCACAGTGGAGACATTGGTTTCCTGGCGGGAGTTAATCACGGTGTGGATTTGCCAAGCATGCCTCCCTCTTAGCACATTTCTCCCTTGCTTCCTGAGTTGTGTCCTGAGTGTCTTCAAAGCCCATGACACCTTTGGTAAAGGCTGTTCTCCAGTTGGAGTGTGGGCAGGCAAGCATTTCCCAGTTGTTGGTGTTTATACTAGATATTAATTTTTTTCCCCTTGAAACAGTCTTTAACCCTCTTTTGTTGAACACCAGCATTAGGCTTTTTAAGTTTAGAATAGAGTAGTTGCTTTGGAAGACAATAATCAGGCATCCACACAACATGACCAGTCCAACGAAGTTGATGTTGAAGAATCATTGCTTCGACACTGGTGATCTTTGCTTCTTCCAGTACAATGGTATTAGTTTGCCTGTCTTCCCAAGTGATGTTTAAAATTTTTCGGAGACACCGTTGATAGAATCTTTCGAGGAGTTGGAGATGGCGTTTATAAGTGGTCCATGTTTCACAAGAATACAGTAAGGTTGGTAGTACAATAGCTTTGTAAACAAGCATTTTGGTTTCCCTGCGAATGTCCCAGACCTCAAACACTCTGCACTTCAATCGGGATTAAACCACGAAAGACCAAAGTCTGTCCCTGCTTCTGTGATACTTGAACGTTGGCTCTTCTTCTGTTAAAGATTAAGTCCTGGTATCAAGCGGGCCAGTTTTGGTGTGCATAACTCTTCTCACTAGACAGAGGTAGCCTTGAAGCTGAAGATGGAGCCACAAAGCAGCTGAAGCATGATGCAGAAGTTTCTGTAGTGTTAGTGGTGCATCAAATCTGATTCAGAAGAAACTCATTAGCCTCTATGGGGAGAAAGTGCTGCCTACAATGTGTTTAAATGTCCTTGAAGTGAAATTAAAATGGGTGAATCTTGGATTTAAGAGACTCTGGGCCTCTTTTTTGGGTGTTTTTTTTAACTGGTCTCAGGTAGTTGATGCCATAATCACCATGAATTATTGATCACAGGGCTAAAAATACTTGGAAATTCACAGCAATGAGTAGAAGAGCCTTTCCTACCAGCCTGGCCCAGCCCAGGCAGGGAGGCTGGAGTGTGTAAACTTGAGTATGTCATGTTACGATGCCTTCACAAATTTGATGCAGTCACAATAACCGTGAATGTCAGCTCTAAGAAGGTATCAGGTGTCTGTTTGTATTGGCTTCAATGCCTTCTCCATTTCCCCATGCTGAGGTTGAGGAGGATCGGGCAGGCACTAGGACCTAGGAACTATCTCCTAGCTTAAGACGCTTGAGAAACTGGCCCAGGATAGTAGCATCATTTAGGTCCCACCTTTTCTCCTTGCTGAGAGCCAAATATTTCACTGCCCATTGCTTCTGCGATCCCAATACAACTCCTATATGTCCCCGTGGCAGGCCCCCTTTTGCCCCATATGTGCTGAGGACCGACATGTCTTATGCTCATGCAATGTGGCAAGAAATATGAAGCCTGCATTGTAATAGCACTGATACGCATCACATTTCCTGCTGGCAGAATGGGAGGTCTCTGTTCACAGAATCTGGATCCTCCCTTTTCTTAAGTTTGATGCTTCTAATTTGTTGTTGTTTAGTCATGTCTGACTCTTTGTGACCCCATGGACCAGAGGACGCCAGGTCCTCCTGTCTTCCACTGCCTCCCGCAGTTTGGTCAAACTCAAGCTGGTAGCTTCGAGAACACTATCCAACCATCTCGTCCTCTGTCGTCCCCTTCTCCTTGTGCCCTCCATCTTTCCCAACATCAGGGTATTTTCCAGGGAGTCTTCTCTTCTCATGAGGTGGCCAAAGTATTGGAGTCTCAGCTTCAGGATCTGTCCTTCCAGTGAGCACTCAGGGCTGATTTCCTTAAGAATGGAGAGGTTTGATCTTCTTGCAGTCCATGGGACTCTCAATGCTTCTAATAACAAGGGGTTATTTACACAAGGGTAGCTGCGGCTGGAAGCCCTGCAACCCTCGCCAAGGGTAGGAACAGCCTGTAGCTGTTTGGTGCGCAAGCCTAGGCCATCAGGGCTGGCCCAAAACATTTTGCCGCCTGAGGCACGAAGGACAAGATGGAGCTCCCCCTCCTCCATTCGTTGTACAAAGGACAACCAGATGGACAGTTAACTCTTAATTCAATGTCCGTGTTGAGACAGCATCCTTTGCCACACCTGAGGGCAGCAAGTTAACTTATGGAGAACAGAGCAGCCACCTTACATGGCTCAGTCCTGCAACAGAGGGGAATGTCTGGTAGTTCAGAAGGAATAGCTGGGGAGGAGGCAGCTACTATTGCCACCAAAGCCCTCAGTGGCCTCACTCTGCATCTGAAAGGGTGTGAAGAAGGGTGGCACATCAAACAGGCTACAGTTTACTGTAATTCTAATTCCTGTTCCTAGTGAATTAATAAGGACCTTGATGTACTACTGAATTGTCCTGGCTGTTTTCTCCTTTGGGTTCCCCACTTAGGCCTTAAAAGCCTATCCTCTTTTCTTTCTTTTTTTTCCTGTGCAAAAAATGCATACTTGATGCATACTTGAGTACTGAGCCTTTTATTATCAAATTTTCATTAAAAGTTTTCTGCGTAAAATACAGGAAAATTCAAACTAATCTAAAGGGGTGGGGGCAGGGAAAGAAAGAGCAGAAGTAAAGAGAAAAGAATAGAAAGGAGAGGGGGGGACGTTAAAAAGAATACAGAGCCCTCTGTCAACAATACATTTTAACTTTTATTCTATGTCATGAGGGTGGACCCTCCCAGCTCTCACCTGGGATCCTCGCCGTCTTCTGCCTAATCTCCCACCTTGAAATATCTTCTTTTTAAAAGCCTATCCTCAATGCCATGTTGTTTTCCTTTTAGGAAGCAGCCTTATATCAGGTTTAAGACTCTTTGGCTATCTAGCCCAGTCTTGTTTCATCTGACCTACAGGACCTCTCTTAGGATCTCAGACAATGAGGCCTACCTGCTATCTCACCTAATCCTCCTAAGTAGAGATACCAGCAACTGAACTGGGTGTCTTCTGCATCCAACCCATGTGGTCTACCACCGAGTTATGGCCCTTCCTTGGTGTCAAGTATGAAGGTGGGGGAGACCTACCTGCAATGCTTAAAGGTGCTCTTATTTTCTATTTGCCTGGCTGGTTCCTAAAAAATCATAATGAGGGGAGGGAACAAAAGGGGCGAAGTTGGCCTTACATTAGGGTTGTCCATCTCTTTGCTTTACCTTGGACATTTAACAGCAGCCAGACTGAGGACACCATTTAGGGAGAAGGAGCTTGGGGGCAGACACTTCTGGTCTTCAGCCTGCATGTGATAATTCCTCAGGAATATCCATGTCTCTTGTCATGAAGTATTCTAATTGATTTTCATCGCAATTTATTAAAGCCAAAAAGAGTGAAAGGAAAGGAGGAAGTGCAGAAAAGAAAGAAAAGCCCATCAGCTCACATTCGCAATGCAATAACCAACAGTTCATCTTTCTTAGTTTACACATAAAGCTCGATCTATGTCATCCAAATGTCCAGATAGGTATCCAAGTGAAGTTAGCCTTTATAAAAAGTGGTTTGAAATGCAGCAAGGGCATTGAGGTCTTCTGATAGCAGGCATTTAGCCTTCCAGGTTTGAAGTAGAAATCTCTTAGTGGCCCATAATGGTTCTCATCACCCTTTTTCATTGTTATGAAGCATAAAAGTAACAAAAACAAATGCTCTTTGAAAGATTCCAGATATAGGCTCCAAGAGCAGATCTCCAAACCTTGCTCTGCAGTTTGCGCCACCAACCTAAAAATCTACCTGCCCACCCAGCACATGCATTTAAAAGAGTCTCAAGCAGCACCCCTCCGCCTGACATGCAGAAATGAAGGAGCTGAAACATTCCCACCATCATTTTGTCTTTGTGCCAGGGGAAGTTGATACAGTGGTACCTCGGGTTAAGAACTTAATTCGTTCTGGAGGTCTGTTCTTAACCTGAAACTGTTCTTAACCTGAGGGTACCACTTTAGCTAATGGGGCCTCCCGCTGCCACTGCGCTGGCACCGTGCGATTTCTGTTTTCATCCTGAAGCAAAGTTCTTAACCCGAGGTACTATTTCTGGGAGAGCGGAGTCTGTAACCTGAAGCGTCTGTAACCCGAGGTACCACTGTATTTGTTTGGAATGCATGTTTTACATGCATTATATTCAGTGATTTTTTCAGGGGGTACACTCAAGGGTACACAGTAATGGCACCTCTTTTGCATTGTTAAAAAGTGTGGCACTTACTGTAACAACTTCATGGTGAGTATCGGCACCTATTTTTCTAGAAAAAAAAGCACTGGTTATATTAGATACAAAGTCTACAGCAAGGATAACTAACCTGTTGCCCTCCAGAGGTTGGGCTAAAACTCCCATCATCCCTAATGAACCAGGAGTGCAAAGATCCGCCTGGCACGCACCTCCCCGGTTGCCCAGTCCCAGGCATGCAGGAGGGCAGAGCTGTCCACCTGCCTCGGCGTCTCGCTGGCTTGGTTGCCCCCGAACTTGCAGCGCAGAGCGCCTCCCACAGCAGAAGAGCCCGCTGTGGCACTCTGACTGATGGACGGGCTCTTCCTCGGACTCTCGTGCCCTGGACTCTTGGCCTGGCACCCCTGAGAGCCTGGCGCCCAGGTGCCCCACATCCTTACTGCCTGTGGGTGAGACGGCCCTGCTGTCATGTTTTGAACACGCATATGATAAACAGAATGCACCGGGGTACGGCGGACAGGTTTGTGCTCCCCTCATCTCCTCCTTCCCAACTTTCGCACATTCATCCATTATATGTGCATGGAGCCTATATGCATGACTTGGAGACTTAAGCACCAACCAAGCACCCTGATTGCACCTCCTTGTGTATATAACTTGCGGAGATGTAGACTCTGTGCATACAGAGCTGGGAGTGTGTGTGTGTGTGTGTGTGTTTGTGTTTGCAATTCTCCTTCCTCTCATTGTGTTCGTTGCACACTGCTCTAAACCAGTGTTTAAACATGCCACATTTAAGCCAGAGATAAGGATGGAAAATGATCCTCACATTTCAGCAGAGGTGCAAATCTTGAGTATCCAAAGCACCCTACAAATCTTAGGCCAAACACAGCCAACCCTTTAATTGACACACCTGAATGTTTTCTATGGTGTGTGTATGGGGCAGGGGATCAGATATCAAATCCCTAGAGAACTTCAGGGAGTCTCTAGTGCCTTCCCACGTTAGGACTGACCCACTTGCATTGGTGTTATTCCTCCCCCCCGCCCATTGTTTAGACTGCTCATCAGAACTCCCCCATTCATAATATATATTTGGTCTCTTCCTCTCTTCAAAGTAACATGAAATGGCAGCATTGCTATAATTTGCAACAGCACAGAGTGCTTTCCTGATTTGTGCCCCCTGGGATACGCTGAGGATGATACCTTTCCGTGGAGATAGGCAGCCATGTGATTGTCATCATTAATCCCTGCTCTCCAGGCTGCATATGGATGAACATGTTTTGAGAAGAGTTATAACGCCAGTCGCATTGTGATGGATTTATTGGCTCTCGTTACTTTCCAAAGGAGGCCCTGCCATGAGGCGAGGCGAGGCGGCTGCCTCAGGCAGATGATTTTGGGAATTGCTAATGGTGGCCATGTGGGGAGATAGACAGATTGGGCCCATCCAGGACCATAAGGTGGTGCTGTGCAAACCTCATCAAAAGTCATTTCTATGGGACTTGTCCAGAAGAATTTTCTAATAGAGTGGGTGACATAGTATTTTGTGTGTGGGTGATGTATTCCTCTCTAGAAAACAACAGAGAAAGACAGCGTGCAGGAGGGAAATCTGATATTGCACTCATTCACTCGCCACACACACCCAACTTAAATGCATTAATTCATGCTCTGTGCCTAGAACTTACTGTGCATGTAAAAGAAAAAGATTTACTGCGCATGCATTGTGCACAGAACCAGATAATTTTGTTTAGTGCACAGGTTTGAATTAACGCATGGAGGTCAGGGATGGGACCCCATCTAGGGTTGCCATATTTTGAAGAGCAAAAAAGAGGAGACATTTGCTGACTTAACTATGATGACTCTACCCATGAAAAAGAGGACATGTCCTGGAAAAAGAGGACATATGGCAACCCTACCGTGGACATGAATCTTACTCTCCTACTTCCGCACGTTCCTTCTTCCTCGGTTGTTATTTGAAAAGGGCTTCTACTTTTCTACCATGTTGCATCCTGCTCTTCCTCTAAGAAGCAGCCCGGTTCAGCAGACCTGAGATTATCGCGTTCTCTGCCCCTGTCCCAAATATATGAATAGTGAACATTTTCTATAGTGCTTATATAGCAGCCCCATCCATGCAGAAAGGGACAGAATCGAAAGGCTTGAAGGCTATACAAACTTAACTAAGAGCAAGTCCCATGAAACTCAATGAGGTATACTTTGGACATGCATAGGGAATGTGCTGTGAGTTCCTTCGTACTGGAAGGAAATGCCATAAGCAGACTCTCTTAATCACCTCTGCTGGAACAGCATCAGAGGTAATTATCTCCAGTACAATCATTACAGTTGGTATTAATAGTCGAAAGAACACTTGGGGTGGGGCAGAGAGCACTTTTTATGCACACCACTACAGATGTGAAGTTGGGTTATATCACCCCATTCATCATTTTTAGCAGTTGCTCATATTTTAGGAGATCTGCCCCGCAATATGAAGCAAATGTACTGTGAAAAGCATTTACCCGGATTTTTTTCTTTTAATTGTCGCAAAGCAATTTCTCCTTCAATTATAATTGAAAATAGGAATTTTAACATGAATACTTGGAGGTGCCATTTGGTGAAAGAACACAGAGTTATCTGGGTTTCCCATCATTCCTGGCATCCCCAAAGATCTCAGATTGCAATGTTGAGAAAGACCTTTGCCTGAGACCTTGCAGAGTAGACAATATCGCAGGGCTGGTGAGCATTTGACCCTCCCGATTTTGCTGGCATTCCTGACTATTGGCTATGCCGGCTGGGCTGATGGGAGATGCTTAGTCCTGCCACACCTGGAGAGTCCACAGCTTAGCTACCCCAATACTTAGGTTAGCTACCTGCAATACTGAATGGTTTGACTCTGTGCAAGACAGATTTCATTCATAGGATGAATCACCGACGGTGTATTCTGCACTTTGATTGAATTACTCCATGTGCCACAGCTCTGTACTTAAATAATAGAAGAATTAAAAGTGGTATGGTTTGCATCCCCTAAAGCAGGCATGTCCAAAGTCCATTTTGGGGGCCTAATCCTGCCTGCTGGTCGATTTAATCTAGCCCCTGTGGCAATATATCTCATGGGGTAAAATCAATGTGAGAATCAATTGTTCCAGAAACAGAGAAGTTGTTTCAGGAATCATCAGAAGACTGAGATTGTTTTTTTCCTATGCAAGAACATTTTCTGTGGGAGCTGTTCTTTGGACATGTGCAGTGTGACAGGAAGTACTGATAACAACGGTTCTATGTACAGTGGTACCTCGGGTTACATATGCTTCAGGTTACAGACTCAGCTAACCCAGAAATAGTACCTTGGGTTAAGAACTTTGCTTCAGGATGAGAACAGAAATTGCACAGCGGCAGCGGGAGGCCCCATTAGCTAAAGTGGTGCTTCATGTTAAGAACAGTTTCAGGTTAAGAACGGACCTCCAGAATGAATTAAGTACTTAAGCTGAAGTACCACTGTAATTTGTAGCTTGTTGTAAGTCTCTTGCTTGTGCTTTGTGGGGAGAGAAGTAGAGAGAGTGTGTCTTGGACTCTTGTTGGACTCTTTAAGTATGCCTTTACCATGGTACTGGTGAATGATTGTATATATATATTTGCTACCATTACTCTTTTATACCTGCCAAGTAAACTTCTACACTTGACTGAATCTTTATGGCATCCATGAGTGTTTATTGCCTACTGTGTGTACCTTCAACCCCAAGGAAGGAGTTGCGTTGAGATGTAACTCTGCTGAATATGGATACTGGAACACATGCACAGGGAAAGTGATGCTGGACCCAATCCTTCTAAATCATCCATCAGAGGTTGATGGATTGATCCATCAATTACTGTATTTTTCGCCCTATAGGACGCACTTTTTCCTCTCCAAAAATGAAGGGGAAATGTGTGTGCGTCCTATGGGGTGAATGCAGGCTTTCACTGAATCCTGGAGAGTGAGAGGGGTCGGTGCGCACCGACCCCTCTCGCTCTCCAGGCTTCAGGCAGATATCTGCAAGCCTGGGGAGCTCGCAAGAGTTTCCGCCGGGCTCCCAAGGCTTGCGGATAGCAGCCTGTTTTGGGGGCTGGGGTCGGGGGAAGCTCGGGCTTCCCCCGCCCCAGCCCCTCACCTGGGGGGGGAAAATAATTTTTTTCCCTTTATTTCCCCCCCTCCCCAAAACTAGGTGACCCTATGGACCGGTGCGCCCTATAGGGCGAAAAATATGGTAGTTTACGCAGTTCCCCTGGCAGTGGTCTTAATGCAGGCCTGCAGCAGTGTTTCATTTAAGACAGATGAAGTCTGGGGTCTGGGTGGCACTTAAGAAAACAGTGCAAAAGTTAAGGGGATAGTGCACAGTACATGAAAAGTACAATGCAGATGACAATATGTTTGGCTTCACTAATGCAGGGAATGGCTGGGCAGTTTATAATACGCCAGATTCAAAAGCCCCCCTGCTAGAATATGGTTGGAGCCCAGCCTAGTTCCAGAGAATGATCTTCTGAGAGTGTGTGCATGACCTCCTAGTATCCATCTTCTGAAAAGAAATTGGGCGTGTTGGGCAAGTGCTGAGGATTGTGTTGGGAGGCGCCAGGAGTGCAAATACCCTGGGCACTGCCAATGCCCTGTTTCCTCCAGTTGCTTTTTCAGCTAAGTGCTTGCATCTGTCTAAATGGAGCCCAGCAGGCAAAGGTCCGCCCAGCAAGGGATGTTCTCCCCACAAAGCAGCGCCGTATTTGGAAATCCAGTTTTTAATTACAGTTGGTGCTTCCAAGACTCCTGCTGGCAGCTGACATCTTGCAGCAAAAAGAGAGAGGAAGAGGGATGGAGAGGAAACCAGGATTAGTGACGGCAAGAGAGCAGGAGCCCAGGGCAAAACTGATTCCCGCCCTCTTCCAACCCCGTTAATGCTTTGGTTATCACTGGCCAAGTTTTTGCCATTAAACTTTTGCATTTCCTTTTCCAAATGCTAACATTTGCGCTTGGAGCATCAAGCTGGTGTTAGCATTGGGGTGGAATGGAATTTTGTTCAGTGAACGTTGGGCCTGCCAGCTTGCTCACTGGCCCTCTTCCTCCTCCTCCTCCTCCTGTGCCTTTAAACTGTAACCTTGCATGCAGAAATTCAGCCCATGAGGTTTTCCTGGCACAGAGAGGAATTGTTTGGGACAAGTTTTGCTTGCTTAAATTTCTGCATGCAAGTCTGTTGTAAAAGACACAGGAACCAGAGCCAATAAAATACCGTAAATAAAATTCTGCATCTCAGGGATGTGTGTGTGTGTATTACATATGTCTACAACACACACTGCAATGTAGTGTAGTGTGTGTTGGCAATATTTTCCTGAGAGGTTTCCTGTATCTTGATGGGGGAAAGGTTCACCTGCTGATTTTCTTCCTGCTATGTCACTTTTGAAGATACAGAAAGCTTCCAAGGTGGTGTTGGTGGGGGGGGGGGGAATGACAACCCTAATCACCTTGGATGGCTTTGAGAGTGGTTGTGGGAAATTAGGATGAGGAATATGGTTTGGTAGCCTCCCAAAACTCATAAAGATGGATGGAAGAACAATGTTTAATGGCTGGATACAAACTCCAGTCAAAGTAAAAATCTATGGTAATCACTCTTATTAGAGTTTTAAAATGGTATGATGTACTACGTTCTTAATAATTTTTGTGATTTGCTTTGAATTTATAAAATGTTTAGAAAGATGGGACATTATAGATATGTGTAAATATAATGAATAAAACCTAAATAGCCAGGAATGAAATGGTTATAATGGGTGTGAGGGCGGTATTCAGCTAACTTTTTTTAATATTTAGAACAGACCCATTAAAATTAATAAACATGACTACTTTGTCATGTTTATTAGGAGTCCATTAGGTCCATTAGGAGTAAAACCTAGTTGAAAACCACCCAGTTTTTCTCACAGCTGAGTTAAATCACAATGGCAGAAGCTGAGAACAGCCAAATGAGGGAGTTGACGCCTCACCTGTTGGATCTTGTGGGAAGAGCTGGGAGGTTAAAAAGAAGTTTTTCAAGTTTCCCCATTCTGTGGGCTGTATGTTGAGAACACCTGTCTGAGCTACACATAGGATTTCATCCTAAGGACCAAAAAACCCCCCAGGTAATGTGGCACATTCTGGTAAAATCCCTCAGTGAGATGGAAGCCAGCAGAATTCCTCTCAGTCCTTGTAGCTTGGGTAGTATGACCTTGATGCTCTGCATATGTGCTTAGAAGTAGGTCCTCTCAAATGAGTTTGCAAAGAGGCCACTTTGGAAAAGAGGCAAGGTAGTAATTGGATGAGGCAGTAGAGTTCAACCTTTTCAGACCTGGGACCCACCTTTAGCTTAACCATGCATTTGCGAACCTGCTAGCTTGCTTCCTTATTAATTTATTTTATCAAAAATGTGTATGGTGTTAGTGCCACTGTTTGGACTTTACCTTAGTTCAGGCTGCAACCCATGCTTGGTTAATAATAATAATAATAATAATAATAATAATAATAATAATAATAATTTAGTATTTGTACCCCACCCACCTGGCTGGGTTTCCGTAGCCACTCTGGGCGGCTACCAACAAGCATTAAAAATACATCAAAATGTCACACATTAAAAACTTCCTAACCTGCTGCTGCACGAAGATCAGTCTTATTAAATGGTTTAGTAACTCACACAGTTTCAGAAAAGTGCAAGGCTCACAGCTAGATTTCATAACTGCTCGTCTTGGGTTTCTGCGGTCTGTTGAAGCAGTTGAATTGGAGCTGGGACACCAAGCTAGAGCGGTTTGATTTGGCTTGGCCATTTCTATGCCGCTCAAAGCCAATTTGGAAAAGGGAACTGAAGGGACCTTTTTGAGGCAGCTGAGAAAGTTGAGCAGAGAGGGCTCTTCAAGCTGCTGGCTGCGACAGGGACCTTGTCCCCATTTCCCTTCAGTAGAGCTGGGGAACCTGTGGCTCTGCAGATGTTGTTGGCCTCCAACTCACATCGGCCCCAGGCAGCATGACACAACTGCCAGGGGCGATGGGAGTCCAGCCATATCTGCAGGGCCATGGGTCCCTCACTATCCTATGCTGACCAATGGGCAGCCCTATGGCTTGCAATTATTGCAAGAAACATTGATGTATTATGGCGTGAACGTGTGGCGGTGTGAAATGGATATGCATGCCTGTTGAAGCATCGCTATGCTAATCAAGTTTCCCAGACACTCGTAAAGGTGCTTTTAAAAGATGCATGTGCATGCATCTTTTATTTCCGCGCTTTACGCATTTGCAGGGGAAAACACTAGCAAAAGGGCAGGTGTTTCACGCAGCCATCCAAATGAGTAGCCCGGCTCTAAGTGAAGTCAATGGAATCTGAGTGTGATTGTGCTTAGGATTGGGGTGTGGGGACAAGGCTAGCTTTAGGGACCACTCCCAAACCTGTGTGTCTTTTGCCCTGTAGCATTCTTTCCCAAGACCTGCTGTTTTAACTGCTGCCTCATCCAAAGAAGTAGTTAGAGCTAATTTCTTTCCCTTGAAGTGTTTTAAATTTTTTATTATTACCGCTGGTACTTAATCTTTGAGTTGATGGAACTGAAGGTGCCTATCAGGCTGTGAAATATTTTTTTTAAAAGAAGAAGAAATGAAATGGTGAAGACAGGCTGCGTTGCGGCAGCTCACAGCCAAGGGACAGCAGGAGTCATAAGACCAGGAGGATGGGCAGCAGGGGGAGTGACAATATTGCTCCCCAACATCATTTAAAAAAATTAAAAATGGCTCAAGGACACTCGGAGACCGAACTGCTATGGAACCAAGGGCAATGTGGAAGGAAAGGAGAAGAGGGTTTTTATTAACTGCTCAGGAAACAGGCAAAAGAATTGGGGAGTCGTGGAGCAGATTTCCTTTGTGGCTGGAGGGGGGGAAACAGAGAGAATGTTTAATTTGCAGGGGCACTTTATAACCCAGTTTTAGAACTCTAGTGGGGCACCATTTTCTCTCTGGGCACTTCCAGGTGACCTGTCTATCAAGCATTCATCCTGATTTGTTTTTAGAGTGATTAGACAGTGGCAGCCATTATATAATGAGCCTTTGTTCTGATTTGAGTAATGTTTAGGTAGAATTGCGTCAAAAAAAGTGTGGATCCCCCACTTTTCGGTGCATTTCCCCCTCACTTTCCTTATCGGAAAAGTAGATGCGGGGAAATAGATGGGGGGAAACAACTGTAATTGTGCAATCTGAATTTATTGGTATGTGACTGGTATTTGCCACCCAGCCCTACCGTTGGGTAAAGTGAGGTAACTGCCTCAGACAGCAGGTGCAGAGAGATGGGAGCCATTACATCCCCTTGGCTGCTCCTTCCAGACCTTCTATTTTTTTTCTCCTCAGAGATGGGTCTTTCCATATCAAGTGATCCAACGTTTTTAACTCTTTTGCCTTGGCGAATCATATTCATTTTATTAATCACTTTTTAAAATGTTTTTTAAAATGTTGGGACGTGGGTGGTGCTGTGGGTTAAACCACAGAGCCTTGGACTTGCCAATCAGAAGGTCGGCGGTTCGAATCCCCACGAGGGGGTGAGCTCCCATTGCTCGGTCCCTGCTCTGCCAACCTAGTAGTTCGTAAGCACGTCAAAGTGCAAGTAGATAAATAGGTACCACTCCGGTGGGAAGGTAAACGGCGTTTCCGTGTGCTGCTCTGGTTTGCCAGAAGCGGCTTAGTCATGCTGGCCACATGACCCGGAAGCTGTACGCCGGCTCCCTCGGCCAATAAAGCAAGATGAGCACCGTAACCCCAGAGTCGGTCACGACTGGACCTAATGGTCAGGGATCCCTTTACCTTTACCTTTAAAATGTTAAATTTTGTAACTTAAAAATTACAGTAAGTCGTATCATATTAAAGCCCATGACATTTTGAAGAAATTGGTGTTTTTAGTTTTGACACATCTCCATTTTGGGCTGAGCTTTTAAGGTTTTTGTGTAGCCTGGCAAGGCCAAAATGGTCCTTGGTTTTTTTTGGAAATTTCAAACCCTTATAACTCACAAATGGGATGGGGAAAGGAGTAAAATGTTAGTTTTAGTTATGATCATTCAACGAGTGTACAAAATTTTTAGAAAATTGGATAATATGAGGTAAAAAAAGTTGCATCACTTGATATTTACGCTACATGGCCTGCCTTCCCCCTGGCCCCAAACTAGTCTGCTGCCTCAGCAGTGTGTTTAGTGTCATTTCAAAGAAGAAAATTTTATTTTATGTTTTAGTACTGTTTTTATTTTGAATTACATGGGAGGCACCATACTCTTTTCAGGTCTTAGGTTCTCAACCTGTGGGCCCCCAGATGTTGTTGGACTACAACTCCCATCATCCCTGAGCTCTGGACTTGCTAGCTAGGGGTGATGGGAGTTGTAGTTCAACAACATCTGGGGACACACAGGTTGAGAAAGGCTGGCTCAGGGCCTCTGAAGGCCCTGGCCCTGTGCCTCAGGTACTGTGGAAGACATAATATCATCACTAGTGGGGAAGTCAGGCTCTACTGCCAGTCTGGATGACTTCTGTATGTGAAGAGGGGAGGGGTGCCTTTTGTTCATTACCTCAGGTAGCAAAATGTTTCGGGTGGCCCTTTCCTTTCTTCCCTTCTGCTTTGAGGGAGAGCTGCCCCAGCTGAAAGAAGCCTTTTGCCTAACTTCTCCATATTGTTCCCAGTCGTTCTTTATTAGCACCAACATCCATCTTAACATTTTTCATCTCTGCACCTGTAATTTTCTTTCACCTGGGAAGTACGGTGTGCCATAGAATTCCACCGAATTACACTTTACAGTGGTACCTCAGGTTACAGACGCTTCAGGTTACAGACGCTTCAGATTACAGACTCCGCTAACCCAGAAATAGTAACTCGGGTCAAGAACTTTCCCTCGGGATGAGAACAGAAATCGTGCTCCGGTGGTGTGGCGGCTAATGGGAGCCCCATTAGCTAAAGTGGTGCTTCAAGTTAAGAACAGTTTAAGGTTAAGAATGGACCTCCAGAAAGAATTAAGTTCTTAACCCGAGGTACCACTGTATAGGCTCGGGGGGGGGGGGAGAGAGTGAGAGAGCAATTTCTTAGACTGAGAATCAGAAGAAGGGAAACTGAGAGAGGGTGGAGGGAAAACCTATGTGATGGCAGAGCAGAAAGTTCGTCCTGCTTACTGCGCCAAGGTGGTATTTTCTGTATCAGGGGGTGGCTAATATGTTGTTGTTGTTTTTAGCCTGAGAGCCACATTCACTTTTGGCTAACCCTCCAAGGGCCACTTGCTAGGGGACAAAAGTGTGTGTAGCTGGCCACACTCTCTCATGCACAGGGCACACTCGCAGAGAGATGTGTGCTGATCAGTGTTGTGTTATGGCTCCCTCTCCACTCATCAAAAGATCAGTTCATAACTGTTCCACCCTCTTCATCTCAACATTCAGGTGGATCCTGGAGGAGTGGAAGGGGTAAATGTATAAATAGTATGTGGGGTGTATATCTGCTTTGGATGAAGCCCAAATATCACCCTGAAGTGGGCTGCTCTGCAAGTATTCAGACCTCCTCCAAAGCAAAGCAGGTCTTATAATTTGGGGTGGTTCAAAGTGAAATGATCAGCTCTCCAAGCTTGAGACCCACCCACTTAGGGTGTTTGGACACTTATCTGGTCAATGGGATATCCTTTCTGAACCTCCCACAAGCTCCCCATAAAACGAGAATGCTAGGGAGGCAGGAAGGAAAGTGGGTTTTATGTGAGTGAGTCAGTGTCATTTTGTGACTGACAGCTATAGCTTCCAACTAGGGCTTGACTTTACCAGGGTTCTCCAGTTGCAACTGGAGGGGATGATTACTCTTCTAGGAGCCGCAAAGTTGAAACAGTTTGAATTGCTGGTGGTAGTGTTTTGCTTGTGTGATCTTATTCCAGTCCAGACCAAAGCTTTCTTGAAATCAATCCTATTCTTGCATCCTAATTCCTCTTGACACTTGCAGTTGTTTGTTTATGCCTGAGTGCTAGCAATTAGGCAAGTCACTTCCTTTCCCCCTCCACTTTCCATCCCATTCTGACCCTAGTTGCATTTGGCTGAAGTCAGGGAATTAAACACTAGGATGTCTGTGAATCTTTGGAGAACACCAATCTGAAATTTGGCAGGTTTTCACCCCTTCAGAAGCAGCTACACTACCTGTAAGTTTAATCCAATTCTGGCAAAAAGGTTTTTTAAAAAACCCAATTTTTTTTTAGCCATTTCTTGATTTCTTCATTATAGTCAATGAAGAGACACATGAAGCTTTGGAAAACCAAAGCCCACCCTTCACTGTAGATCTGAAGCAAAGCAGGTCTCATCCGAAATGGTCCGAAGCAGAGCAGCCCCTTACCCAAAGCAGATTTGCGAAGCATAACCCAATTAAATTGCCCTCAATGAAGCATAGACTTGGCTTGAGGAAGGGCAGTTTTCTTCCACTTCTGCTAACAAAGATCTTGCTTTGAGAGTATCCACTGTTAGGGTAAGATGTGCTGATCTTCCAATTCATGCAGCAGAAGGGGGAGAGAGATCCAGAACATTGTGTGACTGGCGGTTGCTGGCAGGGATGCCAATGAGTGTTGAATTTACAGTGATGATTTACAGTGCAGATGACTGATGGAATGGGAGAGTCTTCCCTCTTAAATATTTGATTGTCAGCTATACAAAGCGCCAAGCAATTTCGCCTCCAGCCTTTTGCATTGGAGTTTTTTTGCTGCTTCTTCTTTTTGCCTCTGTCTATCCTGTGTGTTACAAGAGTCATTATTCTAACCAAAACAGGAACATAGGGAGCTGCCTTAAAGTGAGCCCAGACCATTGGTCAATATCGACTGCACTGGCTGGCAGCAGCTGTCTAGCTGGGTTTCAGGCAGCTTCACCTGGAGATTCCAGGGACTGAATCTGGGATGTTTTGTCTACCAAGCCTATGTGCCCTATAAAATATACCAAAGAAGAAGAATAAAAATGGAGATCACTGCAGTGAATGTTTTGAAAAGGGAATATATAATACACGAGCAGAGATTGAATGACGCTAAGAAATCAAAGAGACCCGTTAGGAAAAAGCTAGAACGAGGAAGCATTGGGAAATGGCCACTGGGTGGCAGCAGAGGGAAATTTGGGTTGAAGAAAGTGTAGAAGTGGCTGGGATTAAATCAGGGATGGGGAAATTTGTGGCTTGGCAGAGGCTGCAGGAGTCCATCTCCCATCAGCCCCAGACAGCGTGGCCAGGGGTGATGGGCTTTGTAGTCTTGTTAACTTCTCGAGGGCCACAGATTCCTCACTCCACCCCCCGGATGAAAGGGCGTCCAGGATGACGGAAGGAAACTTACGCAAGTGTGGATGTTTGGGAAGAACAGGGTTGTGATTGGAGGGGAGCTTAGTGGCAAGAGAAAAGGTGGCTATAGGGTCAGAAAGGGTAAAGGATTGTGAGAATGGATTGACTGCAAGGCTGGGTGGTGGGAACTGGGGAAGGAGGGAGAGTGAAAGCTGGGGGCAGGCTGATAAACAAATGGGGTGGAGGTTAGCTGGAGAGCTGATCTGACAGAGGGAATGGGTGAAGCAGGTGCGGTTGGGTTTGGAGGGAAGAAAGCATGGCACCAAATGTGCCTATATTAAGGGGTGGGAGGAATAGTCTAGCGACTGCTTTGTGGAATAACTCCACCTGTCGCTTTATTGCTCAGGGGCCACTTCACACGGGTCTTCCCCTAAATTGTTCTTTTTTTAATGTGCAACTAAAAATGCAAAGCATGCACACAGCAAGCAGGTGTTCAAAAGTGGCACATCGTGCAGACAAGCTTGTCGGAAGGCTGGGATTGGCTCCCTTGTCTCCCATACGCTCGGTGGCTGGCCCACATTGGTGGCTAAACAGCTGTGTGCGGTTGACTTTAGATCTGCTGGCAAAACAGCATCTTTTAATGCCTCCCTCCAGCTCTCCTTCTGGATCCTTTGTCACTGTCCTTTTCCGACCAATGTTTCTTTTGTCCTGGGTTGCAGGCAATCCATGGTGGACATGGGCAGAGCTCTGACAAACACCCTGGTGCTGTCCATGGTGCTGGGCTGTTCAGCTGTCCTAATGGATGACTCGCTGCCAAGCTCCGGGGAACCAGTGGTAACGGTGGCAGTGGTTTTCGGGGGCTCTTCCTACCCTGTCCACATACGCAGCCGGCTGACGCACCAAAGCTTCCTGGATATGCCTCTGGAGATCCACCCGGTCACCGTAGTAGTGAACGACACCAACCCCAGGACTCTCTTGACCCAAATCTGCAACATGCTGTCCAGCACGAAAATTCACGGGATCGTCTTTGAGGACAACATCGGCACAGAAGCCGTGGCGCAGATTCTGGACTTCATCTCGTCCCAGACCAACGTCCCCATCATTAGCATCAGTGGAGGATCTGCTGTGGTCCTAACACCCAAGGTGAAAAAAAACTTTTCTTTATTTTGGGAGACTGGGGGTGAATGCAGTACACCATTCATAAATGTGTCGGGTTACGTGCAGTTAATATTTCGAACTCGCTTCTCATTGCATTTTGCTCGTTTCCTAAATTGAGGCAGGCAACATCTCTCAACCTAACCTACTTTGCATGGCTATTGTGAAGATATAGAAGGAGGAATAAAGCTGGTGCAAAAGGGAACTTGGTGCTTGTATCCTAAGCATCAAAGTTTGCTTCCTTTAACCATAGTGATTTGTCATTGCACTATACAGTTTCATATTTTTTCCTGGGTACCCCACCCCTGCATTTTAGTAGAGTTCTAAGGTTTCAACTAGTCTTACTCTAGCCTGGTTATTGCTTTTTTTCACCGATGAATATTCCCTATGTTCAGTTGCACTCCAGAAGGAGTTGCCTTAGGCCTGTAGCCACAGGGGAGTGGGTGAGGTGCTGTGAAAAGAAGAGGGTGGTACATATATATATATATATACTATTTTATTTTCAGCAACAATACTGGCTCCTACTTTATAGTGTTCTGCCCCAACTGCAAAACCACTAAGATCTGCCGGGATTTTTAAATGTTACAGAATAATGCTTATTTTATTAATAACATGTTAAAATTATTGTTGATTTTATACCGCTGTCTTATAAACTTAAGCTGCCTTTAATATCTGTTTGTTTTGCCTTGATACTGGCCCCATCGCCATCAACCTTTTTGCTCCTTCCTCACAAGACAGTCAAGGCTATAATCCTGCACTCACTTACCTGGGTGCAAACCCCATGAAACACAAAGAGACCTACTTTGAGTAGCCATGTAGACCATTGTATTGTTTAGTTAACTATACAGTGAATTCGTCATGACTGCCTGGACTTCAGCTTACCTGCGGTATGGTAGCATTTGCAAAAAATACCTTGCAAAGAATACCATATATCAGGTGAAACCACCAGAGCAAAGAAGCACAAAGTAGCTTCCTGTCCCTCTCTGCTTGCCACCACACCCTTTCTGAACCTGCTCCAAAGGATTGGGGGAACCCCCAAAACAGATTTAGTGGGACTTGCAGGGAGATGAGAAGGAGGGGACATTGCACTGTGCAGCCAGAAGTCCTTGCACTGGCAGTGCTACTTGTCTGGATACCACCCATTCTGTATGGCTGTATGGTCCATCTCTCTCTCTAGGAAAAGTCTAAGGCTAGACGTTTGGGAAAATTATATAATAGAAGAAGTATTTGTGTTCTAAACAGGTTACTCTCATCCACTTGTAATGTGAATATTAATTACCAGTATGTTGCCAAATGTCTCATACACCATACAAGCAAAGTCAGGCTGTAGCAGTTCCATTACAGTTCCATTTCCCTAAGCCTGTTGCTACTGTTTTTATGGCCAAAGGCTATCAGGGGTCAGCAAACTTTTTCAGCAAGGGGCCCTGAGTCCCTCAGACCTTGTGGGGGGGGACTATATTTTTTGGGGGAAATGAACGAATTCCTGTGCCCCACAAATAAACCAGAGATGCATTTTAAATAAAAGCACACATTCTACTCATGTCAAAACACCAGGCAGGCCCCATAAATAACCCAGAGATGCATTTTAAATAAAAGGACACATTCTACTCATGTAAAAACATGCTGATTCCTGGACCGTCCTTGGGCCGGATTTAGAAGGTGATTGGGCTGGATCCAGCCCCCGGTCCTTAGTTTGCCTACCCATGGCTATGAGCTAATAGTTACCAGCATGTGGAGGGACAGGGTCCAGGGTCCTGATAATCTGTGTTGTATTCTCCTGGCCCTGAATGGCCAAGAACTGTTGTTGTCGCTTTAGAGACCAATGATCCAACCAACCATTTATTTGTTAGCTGCTGCTAAAACTGTCTTGGTCAGGAAATGGAAATCAGATAAACTTCCTTTGATTATGGAGTGCCTAATGAAAACCTTCCGTACTGCTGAAATAGGGAAAAATGGACTGTCTCGCTTCGTAATGAGGGGAGGAAGCTGAGTGGCCAATGACTCTGTCAATATGTGATGTCCGTTTATCGATTTCTGGACCAATTGTTGTAAGCAAGTCCCAACAAGTTATTGTGCAGAGAATGCTAATGTTGAGGAGAGGCTAGTGGGAAGGAAGGCAAAATGCCATCTGTTCTGTATCCGTCCCAAAGCCATTGGGATGTAGCTCAGGTGGGCGAGGGTGGAATCCAGTCCCATGCTTCACCCCAGCATTTACCTCTTAAATCACCAGCTCAGAGCACGTGCAAGTTCGGCGCAGTGGTTGCTGTAGGGCACCCTGATTCCTTACAGGTGGGCTCTGCGCTGTGTAATTATTTTTGGCTTGCCTGCCTGTCACAGGATGTCAGCGACGGTTACTGTCACCTGCTCACGGGGAAATTTCTCTGAGCTTCGTTCTATGGCAGCACAACTTACATAAGACCAATATCATGTGTGATACTTACCTTGAGGGGTGGGGGAAGCCTTTAGGACATGATTAGGAACAATAAGGACCACCTTGGATCAGCCTCCTCACCTTCGCCATGCTCCATTAGTGCTCATTCCCCTGGCAACATGTGCTCCATAAAGCAATTCATGGAAATGTCCATCGCTGGCCACTAACAAGTTCTTGCTCTCCAGTCAAAAAGGGCCTCTGGGTTATTGACAGGAACTTGCTGCTGGGTCTCGCCAAATTAAAGCCATGATTTCTAGAAGAGCTAGTAGGGCGATGTCTCATCATGCGGAAGCTGATCCCTGTGGTGGCTGCAAGCAGTCCCATCCATAGCAGCCTATCTGTTACATGATGTAACAGTGGCAGAGGGAGAGCCCTGGTGGATCTTGCCACCACAAACCCACCCAAGCATGAGTCCGTGACAGTGGGGTGATAGCTATTGCCTGCATTTCCAGAGGAGCATCTTACCACATGGAAGTGAACATCAGAGGAAGGGGCTAGTCTATGGTGCAGTAAGATCATTTTAGTCTCTGAATTTCATGGTCTCAGGGTGGGGTGCTCCTTTAGATGGTAAAATGTATTCCTTCACTTCAACTTGTGGTCGGCCCCACCCTGATGCATTTGGGGATCCTCCTGCTTGTTTTGCTAAATGGGGGGGTGGGTTTGAACTTCTGCCCCAAAGGCCTCCCCCAATGGCATCACTGAAAGCCCACTTCCTGGCCAGGTGCTCAATTTTGTTAAACAAGTGCATATTCCTCTCATTTGAAGACCAACTCTGTCCCAGGTTGAGTTCAGTCTCCTGCTCCTCATATAATAGTGGTGGAAACAGGTGACACATCATTCGCTAACTGTTGTTGCATTGGAGTGAGGAAATAGCACCGTGCAATGAGATCATGACACATATTTCAATGGCTATAGATTGAAGGTGAAGGAAAGCGAGATTAACACAGGGGTTGCCATTTTGGGAAGCCGCCCCCCGCCCTGTACTTTTCCACCTCTGTTCCACCCTATCAGCACGCACACACACACACACACACACACACGGCAGGAGCCCAATCAGATGCAACGGAACTGTTGTTCACATGTCCACTGCAAGAAAGTAGTGTGTGTGTGTGTAAGCAGAGAGGGTCAGCGGGCTGAACCTTCACCCATCCTCTGTGTTTCCTGGTTGCCTTGTTTGCTCCAGCTCCATTTCTCTGTTTCTGTTGGTCCAGGTTCCAGAGGTAAACCTGGAATTGGTGTGTGTGTGAGAGACTGAAACAGTGGAGTACAGCCAAGTAAGGCAAAGGTGGCAAAAGGGCTCAATGCTCATGTCCTGCATGATCCTGTTGCTGCTAAAGGCTCCCCGCTCTCAACCCCAAAGTTAAGCATACATGGGAACAGGCACATGGAAAGAAATATGCCTACCACCATCAATGGTGGGCTATCATGGCTGAGGGGGCAGTGTGAGCACGACAGCCCAGCCAATGCAGCAACTGAGGTGCTCTCCATGGTGCTGAACATTGTGCTCTATTGGGAAGGCCTTAAAACACAGAGAGAGAGCCATTATTTCCAGTGTTTCTGACAGTAACCCAGATCAGTGCCTCCCAACTTGCTAGCTGTTCACACAAGTCTTTCCAGCACGTTGATCCACACAGTCCCTTTGCTTACCACTGTTCAAAGTAGTGTAAGAGAAAGGCTGTGGTAGTCTTGTCATGTCTGTAGTGAGCAGGAAGAGAAGAGGAGAAGCTCCAGAAGGTGCCCCCTTCCCCCAGAAGAAGCTAATGCTTGTAGGGAATGAACGTTGGTTATAACGTTGGTTGAGCTGCCTAATGTGTTTCCACAGTGTTTCCTCAGGGCCAAGAACAACAGGAGAAGTTCATTTAGAGCATTAGCATATTGCATCCCCTCCCTCCTTGCCAACCTCCTTCCATGATGTGCGTCAGCAGCAGGTCACAAGTAAATGCTGCATGGATTACACACACGCGGCGACCTTTCTGAGCACCCAGGGCTTGCACGTTGAAGGAGAGGACGAGAAATGCTTTAATGCATGTGAAAGCATGCTCACCTTTCCCCCCCCCCCAATCTAATTTATTTAAAATAAACTAAAATAATGTGAGCACTTCATTCAAAATGACACCCAGGCACAATCAAGCTCTTAAAAAGAGCAGGGGGGGGGAATGCTAATCACTGTTCCTCCCCACCCTTTAGCTAAACACCAAGTAATCATTTATATAGTTTCCATTTATAGCAATGCAAAAAGAGGGTTACGCTGTTTCACTGTTCTCAACTGGATCTGATCAACAATTGAAATTTTGTTTTTCTATAAGCAGAATATTTTCATTTCAAGTGTTTTAATTCACTGATGCAAACACTCATAGGAATGCTGGCTCATTTTTATATTTTAGCATAGCATTTGAATACATTAAGGCATGATTATGGGGTTGCGTTTTGCAGCACAAATGTTGACTTTCTTGGGGACATTATAAATTGGGGTGGTCCTCCGGATGACCATGCAGGATGAGGCTGATGGGAGCTGGAGTCCAGCATCATCTAGAGCAGTGTTTCCCAACCTTGGATCTCCAGCTGTTTTTGGACTACAACTCCCATGATCCCTAGCTAGCAAGATCAATGGTCAGGGATGATGGGAATTGTAGTCTGAATACAGCTGGAGACCAAAGGTTGGGAAACACTGATCTAGAGGCCCACAGGCACCCAGTCCCTATCATAAATAACCATCACCAACAGCTTGTTTCAGAATCAGTTCCATGTTTTTGAGCTTTATTGGAGTACTCTTAGGGGAAACTTGTTCGTTTTCACATCATATTGTTGGCGTTCTAGTTTTGCTGTCACATTTGCAGTAATGAAGTAGCACCTTCAGTTTTCATTAGCCGCATTTAGATTTAATGCTAATGTATGGCTTAGCATTACGTGCATGAGTGCCTCGCTTGTTCACTTCCTCCTCCCTGCCATCGTCTCCAGCGTGGCCACAAGGAGGAGATCGGAAGCTTTCGCTTCCATTTTAAATAAACTGGAGCTTTGCATTACAGCTGAACCTTAAGGTAAAGGGACCCCTGACCATTAGGTCCAGTCATGGCCGACTCTGGGGTTGCGGTGCTCATCTCACTTTCTTGGCCGAGGGAGCCGGCGTATAGCTTCCGGGTCATGTGGCCAGCATGACTAAGCCGCTTCTGGTGAACCAGAGCAGCGCACGGAAACACCATTTACCTTCTGATTCAGTGTTCCTACCCCACCATTCTGCTGATGTACACCTCTGGATCAAGGAGTCTTCTGTCAGTAGAGGGGGCATGACCCTTTATAACAAGCCAGGGAAGCTTCAAGGAAGAAACCTTTGTTGAAAGCTAGATCTCTCCTTCCCCCATGGCAAGATAGTCTTCAAAATAGCCCCTGAGAGATGGAAAGACCACATTCACTGGAACTCCAGGAGCTAAATGGTGAGCAGCTATCCAGGTTGTTTGGTCTTCTCTCTCTCCCCTCTCTCAGGGCAAGATGGTATGGTCCTTAGGTAGTGGAAGTTGGGGGAGGGAAAGGCAAGGAGCAGAATGTCACCTACTGCCAAACTAGTGGTTTTAATGTTCTTTAGAGTGCTCATTTTTCAGGGGAGATCTTTCTTCAAGGCCCTAACTGATTTAGGTTTGATCTTGGCAATCTGTTTTCCTCATTTTCATCCAATCTTCGCTGCTGCTGCTGCTGCTGTCCTGGGATTATATACCTCTCTGAAACCCATTTGTCTTCTCCTTGCTCTTTCACTTGACAACCCCTATACCTCTGCTGCAACCTCAGATTCCAAGGCAGGCCAGGTCCTCTTCAACCCACATTGACTATCTCAATTTGCCTACTAAATCTTTCCTACGTGGTTTTGTCTGGAACTGCTTTGCATCCCTTTAGAAAACAATTATTTGGAAACTGCAGCAAAAAATCTTGCTGAGTTTCCAAGTGAGTTTCTTCCAAAAAAAATAACAGAACACCTCTCCAACTCCAAACTATTTTGTAAATGTTTTAAAGATAAATACCAATCAGTTAATCTTGTCCTTAAGAGGGCCAGGCTGAGCCAAAGAGGGAGATTAGACAAATGAAAAATTCAGATGGATATCAAATACTGACTGAAAAACAGAGTATTCAACAAAGTCCATGTGATTTCCCCCCTCCCCCTTTGTGTTTTAATACTTGAAGGTTTGGTTCGGCTTTTAAAATAGAAACATACACAGAGGGCAAGAATGAACTCACTGACTGTTTAGGCTGATTGACTTGGCTAGGAAAATTTTGACCCTGCCAAATGTTGACTCAAAAGAGCTTAAGTTCCCAAATGAAAATACTCTGGACCAGGCACAGGCAAACTCAGCCCTCCAGATGTTTTGGGACTACAACTCCCATCATCCCTAGCTAACAGGACCAGTGGTCAGGGATGATGGGAACTGTAGTCTCAAAACATCTGGAGGGCTGAGTTTGCCTATGCCTGCTCTGGACCATGTTTCATTTGTGGATTGCGACATTTTCCATTGCTTTGTAAAACGGGATGTTCTGGAAATTGTGTTGTAGGTGGCGGAGCAACTGAGTCTTTTGAAAGTTATTGCTCTGTGAGTATGTATGGGTGCGTGCATTTGCCCAGATAGCAAGAGAATCAAATGTTCATGTAGGAAACAAGAACAGACCAGGAATAGCCATTAGGAACTGGGGATGAAAGAGACCACTTGTAACAGCTGGCCCAGGCAAAGAGCAGCTGAGGCAGAGCAGGAAATAAGTGCCAGAAGTGATGACACATCTTCTGCCTCTATATATCATCATATAAAGATTGACTAATTGAGTTCCACAATAGACTTGCAGATTTTAATGGTGGGGTGTGTGCTTCCTGTTTTAAAATCGGAGAGCTCTGAGCTACAGAGAGAGTTCTGCTGATGCACCCGGGCTTATGCAGCAAGCAGGTGGCAAATCTGGAAGCAAAAGGAAGGTTTTGCACCTCACAGCTCATATTAAATTGGGAAAGGGTGAGTGTTGAGAACAAGAGTGGCCATCAAGCCTGCTATTCAAGGTCTAAGAAGTCAGTAATGACGGACTATTTATTTACTTTATTTTTAAAACTACTCATGTACCCCCTGTTACTAATCCATCTCTCTTCCCCTTTCCTAGGAGGCTGGCTCTGCCTTTCTACAGCTGGGTGTCTCAATTGAGCAGCAAATACAGGTGATCTTCAAAGTCCTGGAGGAATATGACTGGAGCTCCTTTGCCGTTATCACCAGCCTATATCCTGGATACAGTGTCTTCTTGGATGTGATACGGTCCTTCACAGATGCCAGCTACTTTGGCTGGGAAATCCAAGATGTCCTCACCTTTGAGATGTCCCAGGATGGGAGCAACTCCAAGATCCAAAGGTTGCTGCGTCAGCTAGATGCTCAGGTGATGATTGTGTACTGTTCGCGAGAGGAGGCGGAATACCTCTTCCAAGTGGCAGAACAGGCTGGTTTGATTGGACCTGGCTATATCTGGATTGTGCCTAGCCTGACCGTGGGGAACATGGATGTCCCACCTGCCTCTTTCCCAATTGGCCTCATCAGTGTGGTCACGGAGAGCTGGAAAATGAGCCTGAGGCAAAAGGTCCGGGATGGTGTGGCTATCATCGCCCTTGGAGCAGAGAGCTATTTTAGGACCCATGGCTACCTTCCCATAGTGGGTAGAGACTGCAACAACAAGACACCTTCAAGTATACCCACAAACAACACCTTCTACAGGTCAGCCCGGGCAACAGCCTATTAATTAACACGATTTAAACCCTGTTGGCTACTGGTGTGCATCAGAAATTAGAATTTGATTTGCAGCAACCATTTGTAAGGAAGATTTTGTGCCTTGGTAGTTAGAGAGACTTTGGTTTTCATACACTTGAGAATTCTGCCATTTTCTGCAATCATAATCCTGCATTATGGCCCATTTTCTACAAATGCAATTCTCCAGCTTATTTCACATTCCATTCCATTTTAAACAGGCATGGCTCCCCCCAGGTAATTCTGGGAGCTGTAGTTTAGTGTGCTGAGAGTTGTTAGCAGAGTCCTATCCCCGCCACAGAACTACAATTCTCAGAGTGATATAACTAACAGTGTCTCTTCACAGGGAACTCTGGGAATTGTAGCACAACAGTAAAGCTCACCCAAGAGTCATTGCGCTAGCAGACAAAGGATTTTGGATACCACCCCCTTTGATATTTTGAAGCTCTTTGCTATTCTTCTTTCTGTCGTTTGAGCCGATCACCATAGTTTCAAGTGGGTTGTGTGGTCACTGGTACAGCAGTGAAGAATGAGAGAGGGTGGGAGGGAGAAAGAAAGAAAGAGAGCCGAGGAAGGCTCAACTGTTGTGAGTCAAGGGATGGCAAAAATCTAAAGTATGAAGAAAGCTAACTGAGCGAAACATTTTTTAATTTCCCGGTTTTAATGAACAGTTCTGGAGTGTGACACTCAATAATTGAGCAACGGCTTTAACTTGGGAGTTATGTAAATCTTGGGCTTTGCTACTAATGGGTACTTGCACAACCTTCAAGTCACTCTGTGGGTATAAATAATAGACAAATAAATGGGACTGGTGCTGGTGGAGCAGCCTGAAGATCATAACCTTGGAAGTATTAGATGTGGATGAGGGAGTCAGCTAGAAGGCAGCAGGGCAAGCGCAGGAGCCTTTAAGGAGGGAAGGATGGTGAACCTGGATACATCCAATGAAGCTGAATCTTGGAAGATTCGGGGCAGACAAAAGAGCATCACAAAGCAGATCGCTGTGGAATTGGCTCCCACAAGGGGCAGTGATAGCCACCAACTTGGATGGCTAAGAGGATTGGACAAAACCATGGAGGTTTAGTCTGTCAAGGCCACTAGACATAGCATGTTCTGCTTCCACTGTTGGAGGCAGTGATGCAGCGGCGGAGAAAGCCAATCAGGCTCCTGGGGCAGGGGTGGGGCCAGCCACCTGCAGGGGCGGGGCGAGCAGGGCCAGGATGCTCCGCGGGGTCTCTGAGGAGTCTGCCTGCCTCCTCCCACTCAGCCGCCCTACAACTGAGAGGGAGGCAGCAGGCAGACTGTTTTGGGCAGCGCGGAGCCTGCGGGCGCCCAAGCTACTGCGTCACTCCAGGAGAGATGCATGGCTCAAGTGCGCTGCAGGCCCCGCGGTGAGTGCCGCCTGGCATTTTGTCACCCCCTTCAGTGGTGACACCCGGGGCGTAGAGTTGTAGAGTTGGAAGGGGTCCTGAGGGTCATTTAGCCCAATCCTCTGCAGTGTAGGAATCTCAACCCACAACATGAAACCACACCAGATCCTGGTCTGCTTTGCAAATGTGCTCGCATTTTTATTGCTGCCGTGTGCTCTCCCCATAAGACCACCTGCGAGAAGGCTTTTCTACTAAATTCTTTCTAATTCGCCCTTGCATCTCTTGGGGAAAGCAATGTCTGAGCTCATAGGGAGGCGTAAGCATTTTCGGTAAAATGCACTTTAACCATCTTGCTCTGAACTGATGAGGCCTGGGTGGTTGTTGCAAGGTCAGCATGTGAGAGAGGCGGAAGGGGAAATGTTTTCTCTCAAAGGAAGACAAATGGAGCACATTGCACTGATGAAATGGGGGGACTTCTCGCTTGCCCTTTCCCTCCTGGCAACATCAAAGTGCTTTTTGTTTCCTCCCGACAGGCATTTGCTCAACGTGACGTGGGAAAACAGGGACTTCTCCTTCAATGACGATGGCTTCCTGGTGAGGCCCACCTTGGTGGTGATCTCATTGAACCGGCATCGGCTGTGGGAGATGGTGAGGGCTCCTTTTTATTTTTCTGGGCAGCCTTCTCTGTGAGTGGAGGCACAGTCTCCCTTCCTGCCAGTGTGGTGTAGTGGTTAAGAGCGGTAGACTCGGAATCTGGTGAACCGGGTTCGCTTCCCTGCTCCTCCACATGCAGCTGCTGGGTGACCTTGGGCTAGTCACACTTCTTTGAAGTCTCTCAGCCCCACTCACCTCACAGAATGTTTGTTGTGGGGGAGGAAGGGAAAGGAGATTGTTCGCCGCTTTGAGACTCCTTCAGGTAGTGATAAAGCAGGATATCAAATCCAAACTCTTCTTCATCTTCTTCTTCTGCAGGAGGGTCTACCCACCATTCAAGCTCCAGGCTCTCCTGCTTTAAGAGTTTCAGGGTGACACATACCAGTGTTTGTGGAGGGGAGGAAGGGAAAGAGAAAATCAATGAAGGAGGGGTCTTGGCTTTAAACCAGGAGCCAAAGGCAACCCTCCAAGTCTCTCTATACCTAGACCTCAGAACTCCCCCTAAGCCACAATCCTCACTTTACCCAAGTGTTTTTACTTGGCTGAAATGTTCCCTTGAACTCTGATATTGCTTCTTGCTTGTCTGAATGGAGGATCGTGTGTGTGTGTGTGTGTGTGTGTGTGTGTGTGTGCAGAAACTGCAAAATTTGCACCCATTGCTCTACCCACTTTTGTCTCTGGCCCCGCTCCCTGCTGGTATGGGACCCTCAGAATCTTGCCCAGAAGGGACTGTGGCCATTGGGCTGCAAAAAGAGTTCCCTGCCTCTGCTTTAAACCAAAGAATGACTTGGAAGCCCCCAAGTTCTGCTTCCTGTTGCCTTTCCCAGTTGTGCTTTGTGCTCCTCCCGGCTCCTGCCATCGAGGTGATGACTTAACTGAATGATTAAAAGCTGAAAACGACGCTTTCTTTAGGATCTGCATGGCAATCCAATTTCATTTCATAAACAAATGGAAGCACCATGAAATGAAATGAAATTTGGGATTCATTTATTCAGTGTTACACAACTAATTTATTTAATTTGCGGCGCCTTGGTAATGTATCGCATGCTACGGGGCGCATAGCTCAGTTGGAGAAAGAGGGCGGCAGTGCCCTTGTTTGCGCGAGATTACTTTGTAGTTTCGTTCGTGTGGAATTGAATTAAAAAACAGAACTGGGCAAATTATGTGAAGGCAAATTGGCTTAAGTGAGTTACAGATCAGAGATGAGGGCAACTGCGAAGCTTGTCAATCAGTTGCGTTCATCAGAAGTTGAAAACAAATTGGAACCCTTGTGGCAGGTGTGGCTAACCCACGGCCCTCCAGATGTTATACTCCAACATCAGTCAGCCCCAGCTAGCATGACATGGGGTTGGGGTGATGGGGGTTACAGTATCTAGAGGCCCACAGGTTAGCTGGCTTATGGGATGAAACCACTGATATCCAGTGTCCTCCCTCAGGTATACAATAGGAGCTCTCCAAAATGCTGCACAATAGTGAAGGGAAATTTAAGTAACTTGATTCCCGTGAATTTCCAATACAGTGACTTGATCCACACCTCCTGGACTGGAACATAATTACCTTCATATTTTGCACTTCTCTGAACTTTTTGATACAGTTCTTGACTCGGAGAAAAGTACCAAAATGCATTAAAAGGGAATATTTTAAGATAAAGTGCATTTAGAAATGTGTGTATTGAGATAAAACAGAATTTAAATAGGGTGGGGTGGTGGTTTTTTGGGTTTTTTTGAGAATAGGTATTTTAAATTGAATATTCTTTTTTAAGCCACAGTTTAATGTGGAAACAGAATATAGAGCAGAGTTGTGACCGAACACATGCAAAATTGACATGGAGCAGAAATAGACTTACCCATCTCTACCTCAGAGGGAGAAAGGGCAAACGATAGAACAAAGTTCTGTTTTTAGATGGTTTGATATCCTGCTATAGACACTGAACGTTAATTCCCCACCAGTATTTACATTTTGTGTGAGACTCTTCATTCTTTTGTCTAGTCCACAGGTCAAGTCCTACTGTTAGCCAGAGAGAGGCGGCCCCCTCAGGCAGATGATTTTGCGTGTCGGGAAAGGGCAGGAAATTGTTAGTTCTTCCATTTATTATTGGGGTATTTTTATGGTCTGGGATAGGGGAAAGGCCCTTGTCAGTTTCCTTCCTCAGGTGTAAAATGGTAAAATTGGCCTCGGATACTGCGCTGCTTGGGGTAGAAAGGGCACCATTTTCTGCAAAATGTCACAGGGACATGCAAAGCTACCTTATACTGAGTCAGATCATTGGTCCATCTAGTTCAGTACTGTCAAAACTGACTGGCTGTGGCGTTCCAGATTTCCAGATGGGAACCTGAAGATTCCAGGGTCTTAGATTGGCCCTGTATAGTCAGGATTATAGTCAGGATTAATTTTGGGTCGTCCACGGTTATTGGCTTCATTTATCCTTGCATGGTTTTACCGGTTAGGAATGCTCCAGTAAGTGTAGGCTCTTGAACAGTGCCATAGGCCCAGTTTTGTGTCAGAATGTTCCAGAATCTGCCATTCCCCTGGCCTTATTAGCACGTTCTGGCAATTAGACTGTGCTGGGGGTCCATACATGCAACCAAATCCTACTGCTGATTGGAGAACTGGCATTGTCTCCCTGCTCCATGGTTGGACGTTTTAAGCATTTGAGACTGGGCCATTATTTTCTCTCTTCAGAAGTGGCGAAACCTAAGGGAGGAAAATAGAGCCAGTTGCTTGTGATGGCCAAGTGTGTGTGTGTGTGTGTGTGTGTGTGTGTGTGTGTTTATTCTATCCGACAAACATGTGTTACTAAATATTTCTGGTTGGGTTTTCTATTCTTTTTGGAAGAGTGCCATAAGTACTTTGGCCGAGATGAAAGCTACCAGTGGAATAATATTAGTGTTAATTAAGTCAACCCTGCTGTTTGAGTAAATGTTTTCCATTGACACTTTCCCTTTATGATATGACTGGTTTGGGCTGTTAAAATGCTCTCTCGTGTATCATAGCAATTATTACTATTGCTTTGCCAATACTTCTCTTAAGAAACCAAGAGTACAATGCTATAAACACAGTCGATACAACTGCATTTGCAGTGTTAGGATGGACTTGTCCTAATATTCTCTCATTGAAGGTATTGAGGGAACTGGCAAATAGCATATAAAGAGAACACATCTATCTTTTCAAACAACAATAAGCCTTTATCCCATCCATCCTAGTTTGCTGCATTCCTTTTGTGTTTCTAAGAGCAAAATCAAGTTTGAAAGGTATAGTTTGAATTCACCAAGTCTGCACACATACAGTACCATACATTAAAAGTCTGTTCCCCACCCACCAAAAGGAATATTGGGAACTGCAATTTACCCCTTGCGGAGTCACAGTTCGTAACAAACTACTGTTTCTAGAATTCTTTTGGAGCTGTGGGTGGGAGAATGTGCTAAATGTGCTTTAAATGTATGGTGTGTACACAGCCTTAAACCTGCATGCCTCAGATTAAACATGGCAACTTCAGAATTTAGATAACTACATTCTATAATTTCATTCTAAAAATTCATTTTTTGAGGAGGGATGGATAAATAGTTTTCAGTTGATAATGTTCAAGTTTCAGTAGTGAAAGTAGCCAAGATTACCACCTAAATGCTAAGTGTGTAAAAATGTACACTATATGATTTTTCAATGAAATTTGGTTTAAATGGCCTGGCATTAAAATGTGGCACATCTGATGAATTGGTTGTTGCTATCTGAGCCTACCAGGATACTGAGATAATCTCTGGAGGTCCTAATTTGGTGCCCCGGTTGATATAGATATGGTGGGCTGGTCACTGAGGAGGACAGGCTTTTATGATGTTTTGCTGGTGTCATTTCAACATCAGTTGAAAAACTTTTTCATTCCTGCAGACGTTTTAGCTCAAGGATAATTTAGGGGTCAAGTTGCTCACAATGTACTTGGGGTGAGCTTTGTGAGCCCTGAGACTCATCTTTCTGAGCAGGTCTTGGCAACATCTCTAATGTCAAGTGATTCATGCTTGACTTGGACCACACTTCGATCTTATCAATTTATTGCAAAGCTTTTGTTGTCACAGTATATAAATAGACATAAAAATAAACTCTAATAAAAATGTAATTTCAGTAAGATCACAATAACTTGAGTAGATTTTAAAAATTCGGAATCCTAGCCACCACCACCCATTTTTGCATTTTATGGAAAGCAACAACTCTGTGCCATTGCATCCTTTCCCTTTTTGCAACTTTGATCTAGCAAGGTTTTGACCCATCATTCCTTGAGATACCCAGGATTGAGATACCCAGGATTGGTTTCTGTAATAATCACCTTTGGGATGATTACAGAACTATAAAAGAGCAAGAACTTTTTAGTGGAGTGGTCCTTTTAATCCATGTCATGGGAATCTCCTTACTCATGGATACGAGGTTTGATTTCTCCTGGGAAGTACAGTTGTACCTTGGTTTTTGAACAGCTTAGTCCCTGAACGTTTTGGTTCCTGAACGCCGCAAACCCGGAATTGACTGTTCCAGTTTGCAAGCTATTTTTTGGAAGCCGAATGTTCGACGGGGCTTCCACGGCTTCTGATTGGCTGCAGGAGCTTCCTGGAGCCAATCAAAAGCCGCGCTTTGGTTTTCAAACATTTTGGAAGTCGAATGGACTTCTGGAAAAGATTCTGTTCAACTTCTGATGTACGACTGTAGTTCACATTCTAGCCTCCAAGCTTCCTGGGGAGTGTGATATCCAGCCAAGTAACAGGTTGACCATGGAGAGGTCAGATGAGGAGCAGCAGACGTAGAGTTAACAGCGGGGCCATAGAGTGTGCTCTGTCTGGTTACTGGAGCCAGACAGCTGTCCCAGAGCAAAAGAAAATCTCTCCACACAATGCTCTGTTTAAAACCTAAGTTCCTCCTGCCTGGAGTTATAGCTAGTTTGTGTTCAATCTCTGTAAATAAATAAGAGCCTCTATAGCCAATTGCTGCCGGGCCATTTCAAAATCTGGCTCATTTGAAACTAATATCACAAATTCTATTTCCAAAATGACTGTTATCTCCTGAAGTCAGTTGCAGCGGGAGTGTGGTCCCCCCCCCCCACAGAAAATCATCTCCATTCAATCAGGGAAACAGAAATAAAACATCTGTCTTCTGTATCCATACAAAACATACTGAATGCTAACTGCCCTTCCAATTGCTCTGTTGGCTTGTCATCAAGTTGCTTGGCAAATTGTTCTGGGTTGGGACTGCCTGGAAGCTGCCAATCTCTGCCCCCCCCCCAGTCAGGGCAGAGGCTGCCAGCAGCATGCATTTTCTGTGCCCCAGGGGCCTGTGTTGACTTCTGGGTCCGTTTCACGGTGTTTGGTTTCCTATGAGCTGCACAGAGACCTGGCTCTGTCCTATGTTCTCCTCCCCTGTCAGTCTTATAGTCATTTGCAGCAGAAATTTCCTGCTGGCAACAGGCTATTTAGGACGGCACAGCCAGGGTTCCAAAGGTGTGTACATGGCTGAGGGCCTCGTTTTGCTTGGTTCAAACTGTGTCCCTTGCTTTCTGCCCATTGCACAGGTGGGGAAATGGGAGAAGGGCATCATCCACATGAAATACCCGGTGTGGCCACGTTACGGATCCTTCCTGCAGCCCATGGCCGACAGCCACCACCTCACAGTAGCCACCCTGGAGGAACGACCCTTTGTCATTGTGGAGAAGACGGACCCAACCACCGGTGTGTGTGTCCGCAACACCGTCCCCTGCCGGGAACAGGCCAACCACACAAAGAGGTAAATAGGAAGGCAGTTAAGGGGTGGGGGACTGCAACAAGGATTTCTGGGACACACTTAGCCCAAGTCTATATTTAGGGTTGCTTTGTGGATATGGGGTGCCTTTTGAGCATTGAGCTCCCTGCTGCCTCCCCCTGCTGGCCAACTCCCCAGCATAACCCTGCAGCAGGGTTAACCAACATGGCACCTTTCCATTGCTGCTAGTCTACAAGCTCCTGACCATCAGCCACAATGTCTAGGACTGATGGGAGTGGATGTCCACCAACCTCTGGAGGAATCATGTGGGCCCCCTCTGCCCCATAGGCCTTCCCATTGTAGCTGAATAGGGCAGTATCCCAACTCCTGCATCTCTATAGCTCAGATATTTCCACTTGTGCAGTGGGACATCCCATGCCCTCCCTAAAATTGCTTTGAAGGGTTGGGGGAACCCCTGGAACAGATTTAAGGGGCACATGGGAGAGTGGGTGGTGGTTTGGAGTGGGAACTTTTGCACTGACAGGACTTATTGCTGCTTGGAGAACAGCCCACAGGGTTCTTTCTTTCTTAACAAAGGGTTCATGTTGTGGGCCGCTATCATTCACCTTTATGCCTTCTTTCTCATCATAAAGAATATTCAGTAAGGCAGCCATGATCAAGTTTGAATTCAGTGGCTTGATCAGATGGCCAGATGTGGAACTCAGATGTCCACATTTTTGGAGAATTCATAAAGGGGTTGATAACCCTTTGCATAATAACCTTTGGGGTTGCTTCTTCAATGGCATGAACATTCCAGCAGGGTCCGTGGTTGAGCTGGTGGCACCTTATGCATTTCTTGTTGCCCTGGTGTTCTCTGTACCAATCCTCTGCCATGTGCTGACAAGTCCTTCAGCTGCTATGTTCATATTTACCGTATTTTTTGCTCTGTAAGACTCACTTTTTCCTTCCTAAAAAGTAAGGGAAAATGTTTGTGCGTCTTATGGAGTGAATGCAGGCTGTGCAGCTATTCCAAAAGCCAGAACAGCAAGAGGGATCGCTGCTTTCGCTGCGCAGCGATCCCTCTTCTTGTTTTGGCTTCTGAGATTCAGAATATTTTTTTCTTGTTCTCCTCCTCCAAAAACTAGGTGCATCTTTTGGTCTGGTGCATCTTATAGAGCAAAAAATATGGTATTTATTTCCCTCCCTCCCTCCCTCCCTCTACCCTCAGGTCTCGGGGCCATAGCTGTCAACTTTTCCCTTTTCTTGTGAGGAATCCTATTCAGAATAAGGGAATTTCCCTTTAAAAAAGGGAAACATTGACAGCTATGCTCAGGGCGCTTCACAGGATAAAATCAGAATATAAAACCACAAAATACACAACCAAAATAAAAACAACAACCCAATAATCACACACACACACACACACACACACACACACACACACACCAATTTAAAAGGGCACAGTAGTCTTGGGACGAGGTGCTTGCACTTCAAATAGCGTAGTTGCGAGTAGGGCTTGGCGATATCTGGTTTTCAGCATTGCGATATGTCCCCAGCTAAACATTGCACTATGCCAATATATCGCAATGTCTATAATAAGGATGGGAACTATGTAGAAGCAAACACGAGTCTACCAACTCAAATAATGCCAGCATCATAAGCCGTAGATGCTGAAAGTTCGGCTTAAGCCTATTCGAAGTTTCTTGGCTCCTCAGTATAAACTGGACAAGCATATCATGTTTGAAGCAGTCTGCCTGGCACTGACTTGCTTGCCCACCCACCCACCACTCCTGCTGACCCCAAACCACAGAATTACCCTCTGACTCTGCATGGATGTCTGAAATGGGGAAGGGCTGTACCCTTTGCTGGCTCTGTGTGAAGCAAGAAGATCAAACTTGTCATACCCTCTGCAGTCTCCAGAGCAGATCAGAGCCTGTGACTCTCTTTTCTGTATCTGTGGGAAACATAATTAACTTTCCAAGACCAAGGTGGCTGTGTGAGTCTGAGAGAGGCAAGCCACCTGAAGCATGGAGGGGCAAGAAGATGGACAAATTCACTGGTGTGCTGACTGTCTTCCGATTCAGTTGCAAAGCTGAGAGGAAGCTGCTGGGAGTCTTCTTTTTATAGGATGCCTTCCTTCATCCTTCTTGACTCTGAGTGTGTGAGTGATAAAGTTATCCTTCCTGCTGCCTGCCCAAGGAATATGAGAATCTGCCCCAGGCAGGGCCCAGAGAAGTGTGCTCAATATCCAGAACCACAAAAGAAGCACATCAGGACTTGACATATTTTAATTTACATCACACAATTAATTGAATTTGCATAAAAATTACACAAACATGATGGATGCTGGGCCACTGGCTGGAGGAATCGTTGCCGTTAGTTTGAAATGCCATTTGTTTGCTTCCCAGGGTGGCACTAGAAGTGGGAGTCATCTTGATGGATGAAAATGATTATCAGTCAATGGAGATCTCAGAGGTTTTTTTTTTCTTCTGAAAAATTTAGCAGGGAAAACAAAGAAGTTACCTTGAGTGTTCCTGGCTGGCTGAGTCTTGGGAATCAGAGCATTCTTATTGTTTCTTTTCTTTCTCTCTCTTTTTTTAAATTTACTGTTATATTTTTAAATAAATATAGAAATAACAAAAAAGAGAAAACAACTTGTATGCAAATCTCAATGCATCATAGTTACATCTGCTATGTATCATATCCTTACAATGAGTAAGGCAATTTTAAGAACCAGGTAGTCAGAAATTAAGATAAACCTCCGTTTTGCTAAATGATAGCAAGATTATCAAATGAGATTATTTTTGTGTTTGCTTTAAATTATCTTCTCTTTCCATAATAAGGGTCACTGTGTTTTTAATAGTTGCATAACAAAGTCGAATTCAGTTCAGCACAGCTTTTCCTATCATTGCATTGGAAAATCTTCCCTTGCTGACTTTCTCTTGGACTTGCAGCTTTCAAAGACAAAGAAACTAAAAATGCTGGCAACTGTAGTGTAGCAAGGATCCCAGTGAGAAATGCTGCTTCCTCTAAACCAGTGTTTCCCAAACTTGGGTCTCCTGCTGTTTTTGGACTACAGCTCCCATCAACCCTAGCTATCAAGACCAGTGGTCAGGGATGATGGGAGTTGTAGTCCCAAAAACATCTGGAGGGACGAGTTTGCCTATGCCTGCACTAGGCGATACTTTAAATTGTAGTCCAAAAACAGTGGGAGACCCAAGTTAGGGAAACACTGCTCCAAACAGAGGTGGGGAACGTGTGTCCTGCTCCCAGCTGCTGCTAGACTCCAGTTCCCATGTACCCTGACCATTGGACATGACTCCTGCAGCTGATGGGAGCTCAACTACACCTGGAGGGCTATAGGCTTCCCACCCTTGCTTCCAAAACATTGAATGAATTTGAAGTAGCGTTTTCTTAATGCGGGAAGGACTCCTGTCCCAACACCGACAGCTTGGTTTCTCTAGGCAAGATGAGGCTTTGGGGTGGAGGCTCTGGATGAAGTGTCTCTGGCTTGCAGGTAGATTTGAAACCCCAGCAGCAGCAGCATCCCCTCCACTTCTATGTCTATAAAGGTAGCATTTTCCCAGCAGGCTACCTGGTGAGCTGGCCCATCAATTACACTTCCAGGACCGCATACATGTGGTGACCCAGCAAGCAGACTCTCAAGGCTGTGGCGGCTCCTTGGAGGCAACTAGATGGAAAGGTGGTCATGGCAGTCGGTCTGCCGCGCGCCCCCACCGAGACCTAACCTGAAACGTCTGCCCATAGTTATTAATCACCTGCCTGTTGCCGACCTCGGCAGTCCTCTGATCAAAGTTGTGTCAGCCAACCTGCTGGGTGAAGAAGCAAGCTACTTTCCCCAGCTCAATAAATGTAGGTTAAAAACTATCGGAAGGCTTTTGCAGAAACACAGATTCTGAAACTAACTTCCAATGGGCAGTGTATTCACAAGCACCCTGGGGGAAAATGTGGTTTGGCAAGCCAGTTTTTAAAAAGATGAAGCTGCCTTGTAGTGTGTCCATCCATATTGTCATCTGTTTATTTATTGGAAACATTTCTATGCAATATTTAAAGGTAAAGACCTTCTCTGCGAAATGAAACAAAAAAAAGCAATTAAGGAAAATGACAGCATTCAAATATTTCAAATTTCAATAATGAGTAACCTAGTTTTTTTCTACTCTGACCGGCAATAACTAAGGCTGTCTTCTTCAATCTGGTGCCCTCCAGCTGGTGCTGGACTCCACCTCCCAGTGGCGTAGCGTGGGTTGTCAGCACCCGGGGCAAGGCAAGTAATTTGACCCCCTAACCCGTGGATTTGCGCCCCCTAACCCTAACCCCCAGATGTTGTGCCTGGTGCAGCCGGGCCCCCCTGCACCCCCCACACTACGCCACTGCCACCTCCCATCAGCCCCAGAGAGTGTGGGCAGTGGTCGGGGATGATGGGAGCTAGAGTGCCACAACATCTGGAAGGCCCCAGAGTTGGGGAAGGCCAAGGCCTCTCCTAGCCTGATTATTTGTTACCTTTTAGCTGGAGACTGTTAGGATTTGGACCTGAAACCTTCAGGGAAACCCCATTCTCTCCCAGTGAGCATTGCCCACTATGTGTTGTTGGCTGAATTGTCCTACCAGGCAGAAAAGTGTTGTCCCCATGCTTGCTTTTCTGGGGTTTGTAACCAGGTGCAGAAATGTGGCAAGATTCTATTTCCCTGTCACCAGTTGGAATTAAGCAGATGGCCTGTGCGCCAAGTTGCCATGTGGGGAATGCTCACCTGCATCCACGGCCTGAGATCAAGTGATGTTGCTGGTGGCAGCAGCAGCCACAGCAGTGGAGCACCCCCTTCCTTCCCTGTCCTTTTGAGCAGAGAGGAGGCGAGGACAATTCCCTTGGAGATCAGATCAGTACAAAAGGAACGAGTGAGGTGCCGACACTCTGATGTGTCTGGCTCTGACGTGCAAACTGGCTGTGAGCAAGTGAGACTTCAGCTATCATTTCCAACAACAACAAGTACAATCTTTTAAGCAAGTCTAGTTTTAAGGTGGAACCTAAGGGTTGCTGTTTTTTGTTTTACCAGGCCTGTATCAAATGCTTTCTTGTCAGAGCCAGAACCCCTAATCTTTCCTCTCTTTTTCAGTGGTCTCTGACTGGATGTTTTTTCCAGACTGTTTAGAAGACTGCTCATCTCCCCGCATCCCACTGTGGTGTGCAGAGTTTAGCATTTTTCCTAGTGCTAAGGATAGCATGTCCCCTTCCTTAGGAGTTGAGCAAAGATTGCCAGACACTCTATTTCCCCCTCTGCCCACTTCCTCTTGAGCTAGGAGGCATCCCCTCCATGAAGCTTCTTGTAATCAGTTACTCCTCCCTTCCTCCCTGCCTGCTGTCACCTCTCCCTCTTGCATGCATGTGACCCCCACCCCAACCTTTAAGAAGGAAAAGGATTGCACATACTCAAGGGTTAAGGAACATTTCTGCAGACGGGACTTCAGCAAATTTGCAAAAAAAATGTCTGCTGTTTTTTCTTTGGGGCAGTAAGTGGAAATGAGCAGGGCTAGTAGCCCTCATTAGTTGTTGTTGTTTAGTCATGTACAACTCTTCGTGACCCCGTGGACTCCTGTCTTCCACTGCCTCCCGCAGTTTGGTCAAACTTATGCTGGTAGCTTCGAGAACACTGTCCAACCATCTCATCCTCGGTCGTCCCCTTCTCCTTGTGCCCTCAGTCTTTCCCAACATCAGGGTCTTTTCCAGGGAGTCTTCTCTTCTCATGAGGTGGCCAAAGTACTGGAACCTCAGCCCTCATAGAGATGGGTATTTTGGAATCTGCTTTCTATAACTATCAAACCTAGTTGCGTGCCTCTTATCACTCATTCTACCTAGACACCTTGACTGTGTGTGCAGCCCAGCTAGGCTGCGTGGGGCTCCAGAATGCCAGAACCTCACAGGTGCTCATAGGGCAATGGCATGGGACAGAACATGCTGACAGCTGTGTACTTCGTGAGAGCATTTGCGTGCAAAGTTGACTTCAGTAATGGCCATCACACACAGAGAGAGGAAGAGAGAGAGAGAGAGAGAGAGAGAGAGAGAGAGAGAGAGAGAGAGAGAGAGAGAGATGTTTGTGAGATAGGAAAGGTGGGAGCATCAGCCTCTCTTGCCACTGATAAAGTTATATTGCAAAAATTGTGTGATTGGGATGTGGCTGGCTGCCACCTCCAAATGACTGGGTTCTAGCCCCTCTGACAAAAGAGTGATGGAGCCAGTCGCTATAGTGTTGCTCTGAGTAAACAGGGAAGGGGCCAGGGAGTTAGGCGGAGATCACCCTCATGCTTAAGAGATCATTGGAGAGCCCCAGCATGGCCACAATGCAGGAGGCAAGGGACTACTAAGCATGTCCTATGTGTGTGTTTTTAATATATCCTTCTTTCAGTGGAGAAGAACCAATGGATCCCTACACCAAGCTCTGCTGCAAAGGCTTTTGCATTGATATTCTAAAGAAGCTGGCCAAGACAGTGAAGTTCTCCTATGACCTCTACCTGGTGACAAATGGGAAACATGGGAAAATAGTTGATGGCTTCTGGAATGGCATGATCGGAGAGGTAAGGAAATACGCGAAGGTTGCATTTTCCTAGGAAAGTCTCTGCAACACCTGTATAGCGAGTAACAGAGACGTCATCGGATGTGCAAGATCTGGGACTCTCCCGATGCCTCTGTTAGAGTACTGTTTCCCAGACCCATTTTTGGACAACAACTCCTATCATCCCTAGCTAGTAAGACCAGTAGTCAGGGAAGATGGGAATTGTAGTCCGAAAACAGCTGGAGACTCAAGTTTGAGGAAAAACTGTGTTAAAATGAGAATGGATATAGAGTTGGATCAATCCTTCTTCCCAGAGAATTTTAGGAATTGTAGCTGTTGGAGGGGAATAGGGGTCTCCTAGCAGCTCCCAGCATGCTTAACAAATTACGGCTCCCAGAAGGACTGTTTCAAGTGGTATCATAGTGCTGTAATGTCTGGTGTGAATGTGGCCTCTGTACATCATTTGTTAGAAAAGTTTGTTCCATGGGTTCAGTTTACATTTCTCTAGCTGTTGATCATACATTTTAAACCCTGTGCGTATTTAGATGCCATTTGCAGCATGGATGTAACAGCCACATTCAGAAAAATCACATGGTGCAGTCCTCCCAGGACTGTTCCTATTCACAATACAAACTCGGGTGGGGAGAGCTATAAGACAGAGCTATTCTGGGATCCCACAGCTAATTCTCCCCTGGTCTCCTCGCTGGCCCAAATAGGTCTAATTTAGCCAGCTAGCCCTGGTGATCATCTAATGTTTTTTGGATAGATTTCCCCCCTAAATTGATTTTTGAATTCTGAATTTATTGTCATTCACGTTTTATACTGTATTTCATGCTGTTTTTTCTTGCATCAATTAAGTGTTTTAAATTTGTTGTTAGCCGCCCTGAGCCCGGTTTTCTGAACTGGGAAGGGCGGGGTATAAATAAAAATTTATTTATTTATTTGTATTATATGTAGGAACACTTATGTCACAAATGTCCTGTGAAACAGGAAGGAAGGTTCTAGCCTCCCCTTCTTCCTTATGCCCTTTGTGTGCGGCAGGAGATCTCCAGGTAGAGCAGAAATCAAACGTACAGCTTGGCCAGTGCTGTCATGTCAGAATTTGCAACCAGGGGAGAGTCAGTTTTATCTGACCTGTTAGAAAAGGGATGGGAAAATATTGACACATTACACCAGGCACAGCTTTGGTGTGCTCCAGCTGCTTTGGATCAGCCCGGTAAGGAGCCATAAATCCATCTGAACTGGCTGAGTCACCAGAGCAGCACTAAGTGGCCACTGTGTGTGCTGGCAAATACAGCTAAGCAGCCCTAAAAGGGGGGGGGGGAGGCAGTCATTGGCAGCAATGAAATTGGGAGTGGGGTATTAGGCATGCAGCCCCGAATTCTAGCTTGAACGCTCGCTGTTTCTCCATAAGTAGAAACTATTCTCGCTCCAGGATTCCAGCTATTAAAATTTTCCACTAGAGAAAATGGGACAAGACTTCAGAAGAACTGGGAAGCGCCTGTGATCTGAAACTGCCTCAGAAACACATGGCAGGAACAGTTTTTCAAGCGAATCTTTCTGAACTTTCAGTATTGCTAGCTATGGGTATTGTTAGACTTGAGGGGTTTAAGATGCAGTGGGAAAAACGAAACAAAACAAATATCTAACAGATACTCATGTTAGAATATTTACAACTAGCAAAACTGATGGGAAGAGTTAGAGGAGTATTGAACCAGAAAATATTTGGAGAATATTTAAGGATTATATAAGATCATATTGTACCAACCACACCATATTAGCAGAACTTGAGTGATACTTGTAAACACAACAAATACTATTTGTGGAGTTGTTGTTCAGTCGTTTAGTCGTGTCCGACTCTTCGTGACCCCATGGACCAGAGAACGCCAGGCACTCCTGTCTTCCACTGCCTCCCGCAGTTTGGTCAAACTCATGCTGGTAGCTTCGAGAACACTATCCAACCATCTCGTCCTCTGTCATCCCCTTCTCCTTATGCCCTCCATCTTTCCCAACATCAGAGTCTTTTCCAGGGAGTCTTCCCTTCTCATGAAGTGGCCTAAGTATTGGAGCCTCAGCTTCACGATCTGTCCTTCCAGTGAGCACTCAGGGCTGATTTCCTTAAGAATGGATAGGTTTGATCTTCTTGCAGTCCATGGGACTCCCAAGAGTCTCCTCCAGCACCACAATTCAAAAGCATCAATTCTTCGGCGATCAGCCTTCTTTATGGTCCAGCTCTCACTTCCATTTGTGGAGTAGATGGGAACAATATTAAAGAATATAAAACTGTGCAGAAAAAATGACAGTATAAACAGTACAATGAGAATGATTGGAAGACTCATTTTGTCAGAAGTCTTTTTTATTTAAGTGTTTATTTAAGTATTAGGAAGGTTTTTTTATGCACGTAAATCTGCTTTTTCTGCTTTCTTTTTTCTGTATTTTCTTTTTTCTTAATTGTTTTTTCTTTAATTTTCTTTTTGTAGTATGAGATTGTAAATTCTTTCTAAATTCTTTGTATATGTGTGTAATTTAAATTAATAAAGATTTTTTTTAAAAAAAAAGATGCAGTGGGGTGAGGAACCTCCACAAGGTATTGAATTTAGCAAGTTGTGGCACAATGTTGCTGGCCCTATTCAGCCTCTTCTCAACCCTTGCCTTTTGGGGTGGGCCAAGAAGGAAGGAGGATCTGCGGCAGCAGCATCACCAGCACGGACTGTGTGCAAAAGGGGGAGGAGCCAGTTGAGGCAGACCCGCCCTACCATGCCACAAGGGGGAAGTGGCCCTGCTTAAGGTGTCCCCCCATGGGAGGATAGATGAAGGCAGGAAGTGGTGTGCAAACGATACAGTGAGGCTTTCTTATTGGCTGCAGTTGTGGAGGGTCTCCATTTGAACTCCAGACTGAGAAATGTCTTGGGCTGCCACTGTCTTTTGCTGAGGGAGGAAAGGATTACTGCTCAGACAAGTTGCAGATTATAGCAGGGTCCACACTTGAGATTGAACTGGAGGTTGCAGGTTCGATTGTTGTAGATCCTGAATTTTCACCCCGCCTTAACTACCCCAGCCCTGCATTTACAGCCTCATTTCCTCACTGCCACTATTTGGCTCTAATGCTTTCTTTGCCTTAGGTCTTTCTCCATCATCAACATCATCGTCTGTTGCAGGCATAGTGTGTGCTGTGAATGTGAGTCTCTGTGCTGCGAGAGTTTGGGGTCATGTCATTCATTCATTCACAGGGCTATTACTGACTCACCCGCAGTTAGCTGCCCCCTCTGACCTGACTCCCCACCAGCTCCCCTAGTTCTGGGGAGAGGCATCTGAGCCTGGTCGAAAGGATCCCAAACTAAGTGGTCTCGAGAGCGGAGGCTGTGCAGGCGGGGAGTACAAAGAACCTTTATATAGCCACGGCAATGTCATTTCTCCTGCCTAGGTCACAAGAGTGGAACAAAGCATAATCAGATGTTCCCAAGGCAGACAGAGCAATATTAAAGACAAGATGATATTTCTGACAGGAAGGGGAGAAGGACAGTGCACCTGACATCCATATAAAAATGCTGTGCAAATAGAAGATTGGTGTCTTGGGAGAGAGGATGCGCACTGCCAACTTACTATGGGCCATGAGGACAAGGAGCCAACACAGACAATGCTAGTCATTTTGCACATGGAAATCTGCCATATTTGGGAGGCATCTATGTTAGAACCATTCCCCCTTATTCTTTAGTTTCCTATAGTCAATAGTGTGTTTGTGTGATCTGTCTGTTGCCCAGTCCCAGCACCTGCCAACCCAGCAGTTCGAAAGCACACCAGTGCAAGTAGATGAATACGTACCGCTACGGCGGGAAGGTAAACAGCTTTTCCGTGTGCTCTGGCTTCCGTCACGGTGTTCCATTGCACCAGAAGCGGTTTAGTCATGCTGGTCACATGACCTGGAAAGCTGTCTGTGGACAAATGCCGGCTCCCTCGGCCTGGAAGCGAGATGAGCGCCACAACCCCATAGTCGCCTTTGACTGGACTTAACCATCCAGGGGTCCTTCACCTTTACCACTAGTACATTCATGCAGATAGGTTATCCAGGGAGCAATTCTATATAGATTTCCTTACGGCAGTGGTTCTCAACCTGTGGGTCCCCAGATGTCGTTGGACTACAACTCCCATCATTCCTAGCCAGCATGACCAGTGGTCAGGGATGATGGGAGTTGTAGTCCAACAATATCTGGGGACCCACAAGTTGAGAACCACTGCCTTAGGGTAAGTCCCACTGTGTTCAGTGAGGCTTACTCCTATAGGAAGCTGCCTTATCCGTGTCAGACCATTGGTCCATCTAGTTCAGTGACTGACAGTGGTTCTCCAAGGTGATTTCAGGCAGGCTTCTTTGCCAGCCCTACTTGGAGAGCCAATAGGGATTTAACCTGGGATATTTTGCATGCAAAGCGGATGATTCCACTGAGCTATGGCCCTTGCCAGACGTGTGTGTATAAGGTTGCAGCCTCTTCCGCTTGTTAGAGATGCATCACAAGATACGGAAAGGATCAATGAGTGCAAGATGCTCTGCTCAGTTTGTGTGCAGCTGGCTCTGTTGTGGTGTTTTGTGTGCACGTGGTGGTGGGGATTTATTCCTGTCATTTCATTCTTTTCTAGGTGTATTACAAGCGTGCAGACATGGCCATTGGGTCCCTCACCATCAATGAGGAGCGCTCGCAAATTGTGGATTTCTCTGTGCCCTTTGTGGAGACCGGCATCAGCGTCATGGTAGCAAGAAGCAATGGGACCGTCTCGCCTTCTGCTTTTCTAGGTATGAGCTAATGCCGATAGCACTGAATGAGAGGGACTTGCTATAAGTTGTTGCTGGAGAATGGGGTGCCCTTGTTCACTGTTTCAGCCAGCCATGCCTTTTGCCATCATATTCTGTTCCTTTCTCTCCCCCCCCCCCCGCCACCCACAAGTGTCCTGTAGCCACTGAACATACTCGTTCTTCATTTGGCTTTGAGGTGCTGCTGGTGGTGGAGTCCCGTCCCGTCCCTGTCCCCTCCAAGTTTATTTTTAAAGATGTCTTGTGCTTCTATGAACCTCAGTGCCCCCCGCTCCAGGCTTCTATTGCCTCCTCCCTGTGTGCAGATGATGCTGTTTTGGCTGTACAGTAGAACCTCTACTTACAACTGCCTCTACTTGGGCCCAATCCAAGTTGTGACTGCAGCAAACCCAGAAGTAAATACTGGGTTTGCTGCGATTTGCGCATACGCAGAAGCAGCTGCCACCGTCTGCACAGGAGCATGCTGCTGCCAAATGCACCTGTGCACAACGGCACTTCTACCAGCGACCCGGATCGACTTACGGATGGACCTCTGGAACTGATTACGTCTGTAAGTAGAGGTTCCACTGTATAAGGATTGGCCCTCATCTCCGATCATCACAAATAGATGAGAGGGTTTGCTGATAATGTGTGCTAGGGAGAATTGAGCACTTTTATAACTGCCTAGATATTTGGGGTGCTAACATTCAATTGTGGCTGTGCATAATGCTACCCGATTTCAATTTTCAAGCTGAAAACTATGATTTGTGGGACAATAGAAATACTTCCAAAAGGAACACTTCACATGACCGGTCGATTTCATAACATTGTTTGGTGTTGTTTCCCTTGGTTAATGTTGAGTCTAAGCTGTTTTTTCGTTGGCTGATTGTGGAAGCGGTGATATGGGTGATTCCCAACAGTTGGGGAGCATGTAATGAACATGTAATGAGTGACATCAAACGATAAATTGCTAATGAGATGATGCAACCGAGGGCAGGTAAAGGTCGTTGAGGGAGTGGAGAAGAAGAGAGGACAATGTAAATTGTAAAAGAATGGAGCCTCAACTTCAAAAAGTGAGGCGTTTATCGTTTCAAAAGTTCTTATAAAATGCTGTGCCGCTTTGCCTTGAAACAGAAAATTGGGCAACCAATTAAGAGATTAATGAATTGGGCTGATACAAACAGGAAAGAACTGAGAGAACAGAGGCTGTGGGTGACCTGGGAAGATCTTGTCATGAAGTGATAGCTTGAGAAGTTAAGGTGAGCAGTAGGTAAAAGAACAATGAGCATGAAATAATGTGTTGCTTTGGGAACTGACAGGAAAAGTCACATGTTTGGAAATGCTAAAGGGAAAGGGTATCAAGGAAGGTTGGCAGCAAAGAGATACCATCAGATGTACAGTTGCCAGCGATTCCCCTTCCAACACCAAGGAAATATAGCAGTGCTCGGAAGAGGCTGAGCTGTCAAGATATATGATATTAATTACACCCCCTTATCTATTAACATGAGTTTATTCCATCAGTGGAGGAAACTAGCTTAGTCTGGCATGATTTGTTCTTAACAAATTCATGCTGATCTCTGGTAATCACCCTGTGTTGTCCTAGAGTCTTAGAGATGTATTGCTTCATTATCTGTTCTGATATGTTTCCAGAGACTTAAAGCGCCAATACATCCTCTTGTGTCCCTTTCGTTTCTTTTGGAAAAATTTGACCTTTTCCCAGTGGAGTCTCATTCACCTTTCAAAATCTGCCGATAGACCAGAGTTCTCCAGAGAGATTGTAGAAACTTCATTGTGAGCTTTTCAAAGGCCCTCAGCAACATTTGACACCCCCCCAGCTCCCACACTGCCTTCCCAAAGCCAGGTAAACAAGGCGCTGGGCTTTGGGAAGAAGGCATGAGGGCTTTGACATGCTCCTAGATCTCTCCCACCAACCTCCCAAAGCCTAGTTAGTGATCTCCCAGATTTGGGAAGGAGGTGGGAGGGCTCTAGGATCCTGTCAGAGCCTTGCAACCCCTTCCCAAAGCCTGGTGCCTCACTTAGTCAGCTTTAGAAAGGCAGTGCAAGGGCGTGTTTCAAATTTGGGCCTTGTGGTGTGTGGCCTGCAGGTTCTGTGTCGAAGTGTTCTTGCGGCTCACTTGGTATGAAAAGTTGGGCTGCCCAGCTGCAGAGCAAAGCAGTAAAGCAAGTTCATCAATGGTTTTATAGTGTACTCAGTGCTTCTTGGATGAAATGTACTGTAGGATAAAAATTTATTGCTCTAATGATGTCTCCTGACTGATGGGCGCTCCGTTGATGCATTGCTACCAAATGCATCAATTACTTGGCGGCGTCCATAGAGTAGTTTGGGACAGATACAGTGTGGGAGGCGGCACTTAAGTTTTAAACTTGTGTGTTGGATTAGCAGCGTTAAGAGTCCATTTCCTACTTAAAGTATCATTTTTTTTTATCATGGGCCAATTAGCTTGCTAGCACTCCCCTCTGGCAAGCTCTTTCATCTGTTTAGTGCTGGATAGCTTGAGAATTGTGCTGAAGCCAGCTGTATAGCTTCAGTTTATACTGCACCCGTGGTTCCCAGAATCTCCCGTGTCCTTCCTTTTGTTTATTGTGGTCTAAATTCCTTACATCATCCCCACACTGTAGAAAGTCTAGCATAATACGGTCTCTGCATATTAAACATAGCAGCCCTTGGTGGTGGCGACTCTTTTATTGGGTAATTTGCTTGCAACCCCTGTTTACAAGGATGTGGATGTATTGTTATGGCTGCTGGCCAGCCATTCCTTTGTCGGGGAGATGGCTGGTTAATAGCCTAGGATAGCTGGTAGTTGTCTTTTAATGGGAGCTAATCATTAGGCAGACTCTTGATGTAGAGATCTCTCCAAAAAAGTTTCAAATAGAGGATGGCTTGGAAAGTGAAGTTATCTCCCTTCCTGCAGCCAAAGCTGGTGTAAGGTGCATGTGTGTAGCGAGATAGAGTCAGTATGCATGGAATTGCAATTGTCTTTCCATATGCCAGGCAGTGGTCTAAACCACTGAGCCTTTTGGGCTTGCCAGTCAGAAGGTCGGCAGTTCGAATCCCTGCAATGGAGTGAGCTCCCGTTGCTCTGTTCCAGCTCCTGCCAACCTAGCAGTTTGAAAGCACGCCAGTGCAAGTAGATAAACAGGTACCACTACGGCAGGGAGGTAAACAATGTCTCCGCGCGCTCTGGTTTCCATCACGGTGTTCTGTTGTGCCAGAAGCAGTTTAGTCATGCTGGCCACATGACCCAGAAAATTGTCTGTGGACCAACGCTGGCTCCCTTGGCCTGAAAGCAAGTTGAGCACTGCATCCCATAGTCGCCTTTGACTGGACTTAACCATCCAGGGGTCCTATACCTTTTACCTTTTGACTATGTTCCTGCGTCTGTCTAGATTACACTGTGTTCCCCCCATGTTAGTAGCCGCAATGTAGCTCAGTGGTCAGGGAAGGAGCAGGCCATTTGTTTACTTTTCCTCCCAAACAGATTTGTTTGTGTGTGTGTGTTTAATCACTTTTTTTAAAATGCTCCTGCTCAATTACTTCAGTAATATCAAATAATCTTTTGAAGCATTTTAGAGTCAAATAGAGGGGGAGAGGCGTAAAAATGGTAGCAGTACTGCAGCAATAGAGTTCTGATTGCACAAAAGGATGGGTACCTTTGTAGGTGCGCTTGAACACATCATAGGCTCATTTGAAACAGCAGCTGCACATACACAATGATGATGATGATGATTTTACTATTTGTATTCCGCCCATCTGACCGGGTTGCCCCAGCCACTCTGCGCAACTTCCAGCATATACAGAAACATAATAAAACATAGAGATATTAAAAACTCCCCTATACAGTGGTACCTCGGGTTAAGAACTTAATTCGTTCCGGAGGTCTGTTCTTAACCTGAAATTGTTCTTAACCTGAAGCACCACTTTAGCTAATGGGGTCTGTCACTGCACCACCGTCGTGCGAATTCTGTTCTCATCCTGAAGCAAAGTTCTTAACCCGAAGTACTATTTCTGGGTTAGCGGAGTCTGTAACCTGAAGCGTCTGTAACCTGAAGCGTCTGTAACCCGAAGTACGACTATACCATACATCTAAAACAGGTGACTTCCTTGAAGAATGATGGGAAATGGTAGCTTACACCTCACAGAGCTACAGTCCCCCAGCACCCTCAACAAACTACAGTCCCAGGGTTCTTTGGGGAATGTCATGTGCTTTAAATGTATGGTGTGTGTGCAGCCAATGAAGTGCAGGCCCCTTGGGCATGGGCGGAGCCTGCTGCCACATGGTCACCTCTGTGAGTTGTGTTGTTTATCCATGGGTGTATCATAGCTGAAAAGAGCTTTCTCCTTTTCCCACTTGGGAGTTGAAAGGTATGGACAAAACCAGACGCTTTGGTTCTAGCTTGTTATAGCGCGGAATTTATTGTTTGCCCTCGAAGGAAGGGATGCATTTCCTTCCGCTCTATGGAGCTCCCTTGGAAACGAATTGCTCAGTGCCAGGTGAGGACATTGGCTTCTCATAGGCTCCCATTAAAGCCCCTCCGAGGCAGGCAGGGCTTCCTGAGAGCTGCCCCTCCTCCTTCCTGTTGTGAAACAAAAGCTGTCACTTCCTTTCTTGTGTTTCTCTGGCACCAACCGTCATCTATGCCGAAAGCTGAAGGCACTAAAATAAACAACAAAATAAACAACAGGGAGGCAGAATTATCGCTGCAATCAGTCGAGGGGGGTCATATCAGGCTCTCTCTTGGAACGGCAAACACATAATTACGGAAACAAAAGGAAATCTTTGTTGAAGATTAGTGAAAACAATATCCATCGGGAAGATAAATTAATGTAGCTATGCATCTGCAAGAGCCTTGCGTGAAATATTACCGTAGCTTTTTAGCTATTTTGAGTGAGCGCTGACAAATGTTTATGTGCAAGAAAGGTGGTAGCCTGTCTTCCATCAGTTGCTGGATCTGAAAAAAAGGCACACGTATTACGTTACACGAGTTAGCACCTCGCAGTATGGTGCTGAGCAAGTGAGCTACATCTTCCGGGCGCGGGGTGGGAGGGATCCAACGTCATGCTGTTGTACTTTGGAAAGCTTTGAAATGCCATCCTCGATGCACAACAGCTGTGTTTTGCCTTTTGACACGGCAAGTGATTGATTGGTCTAGTATTTCAAATAGAAGCTTGTTTAACAGTCGGGGGGAATCTATTACACCTCATGAGAGAGGAGCCGTTTCGCAGAAAGGCAGGCAGTGGCTGATTCCTGGGGAAGTGGAGATTTGTTGAGTCCACTAGAGGATCAAGTGCAAGTTCAGTTTAAAGGAGCATCCAGTACTCCTAGGGAGAAAAGCAGTAGCACACCGATGGCATACGCTTAGCAGGGAGTAAGTGCATTCGGAAGTCAAGAGGGTACCATTTTGCCTATTGTTTTACAGGTGGGGATCGCTGCCCAAAGGCACAAGTACTATCAAAAACCCATCTGGCAGGGATTTGGAAAGTTGATAGTATTGACCAACAGATGTGCATTGCTCAGTGAACCAGCATCATCCCATGGCTCTGAGCCGAGTTCCCTTGTGCCTTCAGTGTGGGTGGAAGCAGCCCATTGCATGCCTGGTCCACAGCTAGAATATTAAAATGGAATAGAGGCAGGAAGCTGTTTTTTAAGGGCAGTAGTGGCTGGTGGAATGGAGCAGCATTGCTTACCATTGCAGAGGGTGCCGCTGGTAACTGAGATGGGGGAGGCAGTGGGGTGGCTGGAATGATGTGGGTGCAGTGCTGGAGCCTGTCCATTTGCTCCAACTTTGCTCCAGCCTCCATGCCAGCTCCCCTCTGGTAGTGACCTCTGCCAGCCTTTACTGGTTAAGGGTAAGCGTGGCATGTAGAAGTCCGTTCTTAACCTGAAACTGTTCTTAACCTGAGGTACCACTTTAGCTAATGGGGCCTCCGCTGCCACCACGCTGCCGAAGAACGATTTCTGTTCTCATCCTGAAGCAAAGTTCTTAACTCGAGGTACTATTTCTGGGTTAGCAGAGTCTGTAACCTGAAGCGTATGTAACCTGAGGTACCACTGTACCCCACTTTAGAGGAATATGTACTTTATTTTATTTTTTTAAAAAAGAGGAGAGGGCTTGTCAGAAACCTCTCTCGGAACCTTTTACTTACCGTTCAGAAAAATAAAAGAATCAGACATTTTAAAAATTCCTCTAGGACAAAGAAACTTCTCTGATCTGGATTTTAAAAAAACACACACACATGCACAAAAACCTGGGAGATTCTACATGCCAGATCCTCTTAGCATCACAGAACAGAGTGGCTGCCTCTTGCATTCACAGTCCCCCTGGTACACAGTAATTACCTGTACTATAGTTATCATATAACGTGTGTGTGTGTGTGTGTGTGTGTGTGTGTGTGTGTACCCACACATTTTGGACTGGGAACCTGAAGTGATCATCTCTAAAGCCTTTCGGAAGCCATAGAAATACTGGAGCAACTCAAAACAAAAAAGGCTCTTAAGAATGGGGAGAACATAAAGGCAAGAAGAGGGAGCTGCCTGCTCCCATCTAACCATCTGGATGCAGGGCAGGGTGGTGGGGGCAAAACTAAGCCCAGAGAAAATTAGGGGCCATTCCTGCTGTTGGTCTTGGATTCCCACCCAGCGCTGCTTGCTTTTCTGGATCTTCTCTCTTCCTCATCTGCCTCAACGTGCTAATGAAATGCATCTGATGCCATCAGATAAAGTTTTTGTCCTCCTTGACAGGGAAGGACAAGCTGACAAATGGGCCTCGGTTGCTGTATTTTGAGGGCCTGAATTAATCCCATCCTTCAGTCTGCCCTTTAACGCTGGAGCTCTATCTCTCAGTCTGCTGCTGTCATCAGACAACTGCTTGGACTCTCTGTTTGCTCCTCTTCCCCTCCTCTCCCCCCTGTGTTGTTCTCTTCCTCAGTTTGGTCACGTCTGCACGGCTCCTGCCTAGAGGAGGAGATGTGGTGTCTCAGCACAAGCCAGTCCTCGCAGTATACGCAAGAAGGGGAACCTCGGCCTCGGCTGGCATTCCCCCAACCTCAGCCCACACTGAGTGATAACCAAAAGAGCAGCAGAGTATGTGCATCTGGCTTCCTCCACCTCCAACCCTTTAAAAGCAGATTTGCGGGCACCTAGGGCCCTACAGGATGCAGGTGGCGCTGTGGGTAAAACCTCAGCGCCTAGGGCTTGCCGATCGCATGGTCAGCGGTTCGAATCCCCGCGGCGGGGTGAGCTCCCGTCGTTCGGTCTCAGCTCCTGCCCACCTAGCAGTTCGAAAGCAGCTCTAAGTGCAAGTAGATAAATAGGTACCACTTTATAGCGGGAAGGTAAACGGCGTTTCCATGTGCTGTGCTGGTGCCGGCTCGCCAGAGCAGCTTCGTCATGCTGGCCACATGACCCGGAAGTGTCTCCGGACAGCGCTGGCCCCCGGCCTCTTAAGTGAGATGGGCGCACAACCCTAGAGTCGGACACGACTGGCCCGTACGGGCAGGGGTACCTTTACCTTTACCTTTAGGGCCCTACAGAGGGCCCTAACTCTGTGGGTTAAACCACAGAGCCTAGGACTTGCCAATCAGAAGGTCGGTGGTTCGAATCCCCGCAACGGGGTGAGCTCCCGTTGCTCGGTCTCTGCTCCTGCCAACCTAGCAGTTCGAAAGCACGAAGTGCAAGTAGATAAATAGGTACCACTCTGGCGGGAAGGTAAAGGGCGTTTCTGTGTGCTGCTCTGGTTTGCCAGAAGCGGCTTAGTCATGCTGGCCACATGACCCAGAAGCTGAACGCCGGCTCCCTTGGCCAATAAAGCGAGATGAGGGCCGCAACCCCAGAGTTGGCCACAACTGGACCTAATGGTCAGGGGTCCTTTTACCTTTACTAGGGCCCTGCAGATGTTGTTGGACTGTAGCTGCCATCCTCCCTGACCATGCTGGTTGGGGCTGAAGGGAACTTGTTTATTTGCAGATATTTCTATCCTCCAACATGAAGGGGGGAATGGTGGTGAAGAGCATAAAATCAACAAGGAAGTTACATTAATAAAAGTTCCAAATGCATCACAGATTAATACATCGGCACAGCTGGATCACCCATCAGAGGAATTCTGAGTGAACAGAGGAGTTTTAAGCAGGTGCCTAAATGTCAGGAGGTGCCTGCCTGGTGTTCATTTGAGAGCACACACCAAAGGGGAGATGCCGCCATTTCAAAGTCCCTGGATCTTTGTGGACTTAAGACAAACCTCAGGAGCAAATGGCAGTACAGTGGTACCTCAGGTTAAGAGCTTAATTCGTTCTGGAGGTCCGTTCTTAACCTGAAACTGTTCTTAACCTGAGGTACCACTTTAGCTAATGGGGCCTCCCGTTGCCGCCATGCGATTTCTGTTCTCATCCTGAGGTAAAGTTCTTAACCCGAGGTACTATTTCTGGGTTAGGGGAGTCTGTAACCTGAAGTGTCTGTAACCCGAGGTACCACTGTACTAAGGAGTGTCTCTCTCGAGAATTGAGGTGTCCAGGCAGGATTACAAGGTAACTTGATCCCAAACTGTTTTGGGCTATATGGTAATAATAAGACCTTAATGACGGCACATTCTGAGGAAGCTCTACAGAGACTTGTCCACCATTTTGCCCAAGCCTGCAGGGAGTTCAGTCTTACCATCAGCCGGATGACCTCCAACATCCTGGGTCTGGGCCAGTAATAATAATAATAATAATAATAATAATAATAATAATAATAATAATAAATTATTTATATCCCGCCCTCCCCAGCCGAAGCCGGGCTCAGGGCGGCTAACAACAATAAAACACTACAAAAGTACAGCACAAACAACACTCTAAAATCATTCATTATAAAATTCCTGACCACACACTCAAGGTGGTAGATGAGTTTGTCTGCTTGGGTTCCACCCTAACCAGCATCCTCTCCATTGACAGTGAGCTGGACAAGCGTATTGGCGGTACAGCTACGGCAATGGCTCACCTCTCCAAAAGGGTATGGGTGAATGTGATACCAATGTCTCATACTGTGATGAAGGTCTGCCAGGCTTGAGTGCTGAACATGTTGCTTCATGGAAGTGAGTTGTGGGCAACTTACAACTTCCAGGAACGATGCCTCAGTGTGCTACATCAGGAGGATTTTGGGAAGAATAATAATTTTTGTCACTACACCACCTGTGTGCAGTGAAATTAAATGCCCCCCCCAATACACTGAGTCTTGTTCGCGCTCTGTGTGCTTGTCGGAAGTCAATTGCACCACAATTTTTTTCCATTCAGCAGCCCAACAGCCCACGGATAAAAACTGTTCTTTAACCTGTTGGTGCGGCTGACTATATTTCTGTATTTCCTGCCTGAAGAGGTGCTGGCCAGGGTGTGAGTTGTTCCTAAGAATTTTCCTCGCTCTCCTGAGACAGTGGTCTCCCACAATGTCATCTAGTGAACTCCGGGGACAGCCCATGATATCATGTGCTTGTATTCACCACCATATCAAATGGCAGGACAGAATTCCAAACAAATATGTGCTCTCCCGAGCCCAGCATGTTCGCACTCCTGTCCTAGTGACATCTACATTGGCTTGGTCATGTCCACAGAATGGAAGATAGCGGGATCCCCAAAGACATGCTCTACGGGGAGCTGGCTTCAGGCACCAAGCCCGTTGGCAGACCAACGCTGTGTTACAAAGATGTAAACACGGCATGAAGGCTGGCAACGTCAACCATGGGAATCCCAATCGCAGTGCCTGGAGACGGCCAGTCAGGTCGTGCATCCTTACCATTGACCAGAGGAGGAATGTTTGGTGGGAGGAGCGCAGACAGAAGAAACGGCATGGTGCATCTGCAGCAGCACAACTGGATGCCTTCACCTGCCCCAGCTGCAACAAAACATGTCTCTCCCTTATCGGTCTCTACAGCCACAGCAGACGCTGTAACCTTCCAACGAATGGTTGGACTTCACCCCCAAAGGAGCACTCCTCCATTGTCTCCTGAGACAGACAGATGCCAGCAACTTAGTGTTTTTTACCTTGGTGTTTTTGCATCCAGTCACGAGTCCAGTTGCTGCATTGCTATGCCTAATGGGGAGCCTGTGTCACTCCATATGCTGCTGGACTTTGACTCCCATTGGCAGGGCCAACGGTCAGGGATGATGGGAGTTGTAGTCCAGTAATCTCTGGAAGGCCACAGTTCCCTCACTGCTGACCAAGCACTGATGAAAAAGACATTGAGAACACCGGTTAACCCTGTGGCAAAGACACAGGGAAACCATTAATCAAGCCACCTTCATGCACTCACTTCTCTTTTGACTCTCCTGGTGCGCAGAAACAGGTTCTCTCAACCAGGGGCAGAAACTGCTTCTTTCTCCCACTGCAGCTAACAGGCAAAAGTGTTCATTAAACCCATATTCTAATAACCAGAGCCTGAAAAGTAGCCAGGGGGAGATCCGAATTCTACAAAACTTACACGCACAACCCAGGGATGTTGTAGTCCACTAACATCTGGGAGACTACAGGTTCTCCACTCCTGATTTAGAACTAGGTGGGAAATGTAGCAGCTATGGCTTCATCTGTTTTCTTCTCTGCCATGTACAACTTTTTCATGCCCCCCCTCCATGCTGGACCTGCAGGGCAGGGGGCTTCCGATGCAACTTTTTCAGTCCTTAAAGAGGTAGAGCAAATCACCAGGTTGTAACCTTGCAACTGAGCCTCTTGTAATATGTGCGTGTGCATCAAAAATACATAAACAAAATAGAAGAGTTACATCAGAGTAATTACTAACAGAATGAAATGTTTTTCCTCTTTCTGTGTAATTAAGCACATCTGTAAGATGCGCCGGAAGCTTGGAGATTTCCTGTATACTTCATCATCGTATTACAATTTGTACTTATAGTTTCCCTCCCACTATCTGCATAAGGAATTTGATAAATATTGCTGCCCCAAAATTACCTTTAAAGTCATTGTGGTGGGTTTTGTTTTTCTTTCTTTCTTTGCTCACAAAATACCAGCCCCGGACTGGAAAATATTTCATACGCTGAAGCAACTGGTCACGGGGTTGGTATTTCCCATTATTCTCTGTCTCAACCCAGCAAAGCACATTCTGTTCATACACCTTGGTGTGCAAAACCGCATTTGACAGGTGAAGGGAAAACCATATTAATTTTTCTCTTCTGATAAAGGCAGACAAGTAGCTTTGGGGTGTGTTGTGTTGAAAAATATCCCGTTGACTTGAGAGCCTGTTCATTCTTACAGCTTTAAAATGTGGCTTAGGGTTCCTAAATGCTCCTGAAAATACTTCAGCCTTAGTTTTGGGAATAGTAATATTTACTGACAGTCCTGCACAGTGGGCCCATCTTCCTAATACCCCCCCTTCACAGAAAAGGAGAGAGATTTTCTCACCAAGAGGTTACCTTGCAGAGAAACATTGAAGCTTTTGTTCAATAGAGATTTTCAAGTAAAGACTTCCATTCCATTATGCTTCAGAGGGGGAAATAAATAAAGATCTGGCCTAATTTGGAACTATTATTATTATTATTATTATTATTATTATTATTATTATTATTATTATTACTATTTTGTATTAAATTTGTATTCTGCCCTTAATCAAAGGTCCCAGGGTGGTTCACAACAGAAAAATACTGAATAAGAATACAAAATGCACAATAAAACAAAGACAGAAACAAACCCCAAACTCACCTTCCACAAACACATTTAAAAAACCATCAAATGTTAATCAGCCGAATACCTGGTTGAAGAGAGACATTTTCACCAGGTGCCTAAAGGTATGTAATGAAGGTGCCAGGTAAGCCTCCTTGGGGAGAGCATTTCACACAGGGGAAGCCACTGTAGAAAAGGCCTGTTCTTTTTTTTGCCACTCTCCAGACCTCTCTTGAAGATGGCACACAAAGAAGGGCCTTAGATGATGATCGCAGGGTCTGGGTCCGTTCATATGGGGAGAGCATTCCCGCTGACTCTCTAGGACATACCTGATGGACATTAGTTGCACACTCTATGGTATCTGCTGCAACCAATGAATGCAGCAAATGGGTGCTTTAGTTGAAATTCCAGCATTGCAGGGGGTTGGACTAGATGACCCTCGGGATCCCTTCCAACACTATGATTCTATAAGAGGCACACACAACCACCAAATTTCTTACTCATGTCTGTCTACTGACACCACTGGGGAGAGAGAAAATAGATGTCCTGTAGAGATGGGGAATGAGCAGCCTTTTCCAGCTTGATAAGGACATCTTCCAAGGTCTTGGGTGTCACCTTAATTTCCTTTGCTTTGTTGTCAAAACCATTGCTGTGGATGATGCAAGTGTTTGTGTGGTGTGGTGCTATGGAAAGGTTACATAAATTTTAGTGAAGTTGACTCTTTAAGCACCTATCACCAGGGGTAGTTGTACTACTCTAATTCTTTCCATATCTGATGCTTCTCTCCCTGCTAAATGAAAGGGCCTCCAGTAGAAGACTCTGCCCGCCTCCCTGTCTTCATTCAGATATTTAATGAACTCGCATAGATTGGGGACAGAGTTTTTCCCCGCCCCCATTGAGTACCCAGGGCAACAGCAGCAGCATATTGTCTTAAAACGGCTCCTGTGTCTCTTGGGCTGCAATTGGGCGCAGAGGAATGGTGGGAGGAACCAGCTGGGGGACCCTCAAGGGAAGAAGACACAGTGCCAGGGGATTGGTGGTGGGATGATGATGAGTGGTCAAAAGGAGAAGACTGGGAGTAGGAGGTTTTGGAAGCTAAAGAGGCAACAAGGCTAAGTGAGCTGGGAGAATCTGTGTCAGAGGGAAGTCCAGAATCAGAGGCAGAAGCTGAAGCAGGCGAGTGGGATGAGGGAGGACAAGAGGCAGAGAGATGAGTCAAGCTGGTGTCTTGTTCTCCTGCTGTGAAAAGCTCCCCTCCCTCCTTGTCTACAAGAACTAGAAGGGGCATGAAAAGGGTGGAGGAGAGGTTGGCTTCACACTGGCGCAGTCTCTGATTGCTTGGGAAAAGCCCTGGAGAGGAGGGAACTTTGATGACTGTGGGTAGACAGGGACTTTCGGTCCCAGCACATGATCCATGGGGCTAAGCTGCTGTGCTCATTAGGCCTGACACTGCACCAAGTCTGTGCAGACTGTGTTCTGACTAATGAAGACTCAACTCCAGCTTGAGCTGTGTTATTTACTGCTGGCCTACTCATAATATGGGCTCTTGTAAGTCCTGCATGGTGTTTGATACTGGTGCTGGGGTGCACTTCAACAGTGCCACCACAGCAGCCAATATGTACCCATACCTGTTATCAGCATCGCTACACACACACAATTACCGTTCTTTCCATTTTCAGTGCTCAGACTGACACTGAGAGGGAGTCAGGAGTGGGATGAGGAGGACAAGAGGCAGAGAGATGAGTCAAGCTGGTGTCTTGTTCTCCCACTTCACAGAAGTATTTAGAGAAAAAAGAGAGAAGAGTGGGGAGCCCCACAAAACAGCCCAAGGGGGACCAAGCATACTCAGAGGCCACTGAATGATGACAGGCTGTTTGGTTTGGGGAGAGGAGGATGAAAATGAGTCCTCCACTCTGTAATGTTTTGTTGCAGGTCTCACTGGTTCTCTGTGCTTCTGACGTTTGGGGTGTTAATGTAGCCATAGCAGAATCAAACCATGGAGAAGAGGGTGGCAATATTGGGGAGGGTGTGGCGGGTTGTCTGGTGCAGTGAATGGAAGCACTCCCTGCTGCAACAATTCATTGCAAATCACACTTGCAACTCCTTTTGTCACACACAAAGAATGAGCACACAATAGAGGTGCATTTCACAGCACATGTTGTTGACTTCAGCAGGCATTGAATGCAAGTCTCCCACTGTCTATCAGACCATCTTTTCTCTCTATCAATGGGCAGGGAGGGGGTGTTTGTAGCATCAATGGGTGACTCTTAAACTGTCACTTGCCCTGGGCTGACTGGCTTCCTCTTGTCTTCTAGAACCCTACAGTCCAGCCGTGTGGGTGATGATGTTTGTGATGTGTCTCACTGTCGTTGCCATCACAGTCTTCATGTTTGAATATTTCAGCCCTGTTGGATACAACCAGAATTTAACCAGTGGCAAAAGTAAGTAAGTTTCCAAAATTGCACACAGTGAGTGAGCCTTAATTTTTGGGTGGGGGCAAAGACAAAAAGCAGGATGTAATAAGCATGAGCCACCCTGCTATTATACACTCCACATTTAAACACTTGCAAAAGATAAACAATTCTCAGCATCTCATCGAAAGCATTGACCTTTGGAAAGAGAGCCCGTGGCAATCTCCAGCAGGTGGGATTTCTCTGCCTCCCCACCACAAGAGTCCCATGGCATTCCGGTTTCTGGTGTAAGGATTCCTCCATTTATTTACTTACTTTAGTTATGGCATTTCCAGACATCTCCTTTACCCAGCAAAACCAGGGTGCAGTACAGCACTCTGTGGCGACCCAACAATATTTATTTCTTTATGGTCGCCATCTTTTTCACACCACCAGCACCGATAACATTTCCATGTGCACACATAAACCCCAAACAAGAGAACGGAAATGTGGCAAACGAGACTGGTAAAGATCTCTGTCAAAATATGTGCCGTTGTTAAATATTTAAGACCTGCCAGACATTTTCTGCAGTTCGTGACAAAATCTGAAAAGCAAACTGAAAAGCACCCAAAATGCCCATTTTGAGTCCCCTACTGTGGGGAGAGAGACCCAGTATCCTTTCAAGCAAACTATACGAACACTGGCAGGACTCCCTGTCCTGTTTATTTACGTGTGTATAGATGGACCAGGTGTAAAAGCAAACAGGGCTCCTGTGCCTTTAAAACAGATGCACGGAAGGGAACATGTCAATGCAGATTTTCTCACCTCTGCATGACAAAGCTGCAGAAATTCTGGCTTCTTTGCAGCTATGGAAGGCAGCAGATTGCATCTGGTAGTCAGCACATGCGAAGGCTGTTTAGAGACAGTGCCCTGCCTTGACTCCTTCCTGTAGGATATAGTGCCTTTGGATCTCTTCCGAATCAGTCTAGAGGGTACCAAGGAAGCCCTCCTGATCACCCAGGAGCTGGTCCTTAAGTGTTCCTCCTGCAAGGGCAGCAGCCTTAGGTCAGTCTGTCCTGGGCTCCTGTGCAAAGAAACAAATGCATCCATTGCAGGCTGATCCGATCCAGCTCTGAGTCATGTCAGCATCTTTTGTGTCTGAACTGTCAACAGCTGGCCGGATCAGCCAGCCTGATTTGTAGGCTCGCCTGTAAACTCCGTGAGCAGCTCCTCCTGTTAACAGCTTCCGCGTCTTAAGTGAGCTGGGCAGAAGATTTCTCACAGCTGCTTGGAGAAGCTGTCAGCCCCAGGCCAATCCTACCATCCCTGCCCTTGATAAATGCTCATTAAAACTTACACATCCTGACATGTGGGGAATGAAAAGGCTCCTCGGGTGCTGAGAGATAGGTCCCACACACCCCCTCCAGCCACCTTTGGCTAGCCTTTTCCCCGGGAGAGCTCCCCAAATGCCACCGTCCCACTTGACCTCTGAGAATTTGCTGCTGAAGGTGGATCAAACAAAGGTAAAAGATGCTGGAAGTCAGGAGGAGACTGGTAGCTACAAGGAGAGAATAGCCTGGAATAAAAATATACAACCTATTTTTAGCTTTCATCATCCAACTCTGTAAAAAAAACACCAAACCTCTGGCAGAGTGTGAGTGGCTGGTACCCTGCTGCTTCCTTCCTTCCTCTCACTGGAAGCTGCCTTTCAACCATTCTAAACATTCTGGGTTTCTGATTTTAGGGTGGTTTTTTTTGTTGTTGTTCTTTGGCTTGTTTGTTCAGTATTGTTGCATTCTTAATTTAGAAATGGCAGCAGAATCTCATAACTGCAAACAGGAGGGAAATGGAAATATGAAGAACTCGCAAACATTCCTAACTGTGCCACCGTCCCTCCTTTGGCCTCATTATTACCATGACAAGGGGCTGATGTCAATGGCCCCCACCTTCAAATCACCTTCTTCCTGCCGGGTCAAGAAAACAAGGTCCAGAGTGTGGCCTGCCATGTGCGTTGGACTGGTTACATGTTGGGATAGCTCCATGGTTGTCAATGGCGGCCATGAAGTCCTGAGTTACCCCAGAACCAGCTGCCTTGGCATGGATGTTGAAGTCTCCTAGAACCAGCAGTCTGGGACTCCTCAGCACTGCCCCTGAGACCAGCTCTGTCAGCTCAGGCATGGAGACTGCTGGGCAGCGAGGCGGATGGTAAACCAGCAGAATCCCTAATCTGTCCTGATTGCCCAATGCCAGGAACACACACTCTAGATCCCTATAACTGGACAGAGAGCCTGGAGATAGAGAATCTCTATAGACCACAGCAACTCGCTCTCGGACCCTTGAGTCTGGCCTGATGCTGTACAGTGGTGCCTCGCTAGACGAAAAGAATCCGTTCCGCGATTCTCTTCATCTAGCGGTTTTTTCGTCTTCCGAAGCAAGCCCATTGACAGCTTAGCGGATTAGCGCTACAGCAGTCTAGCGGCTTCTAGCGATCAGCTGTTAAGCGGCTTATCAGCGGAACAGCTGTTAAGCGGCTTAGCGGCTTAGGAAAAGGGCGAAGAAACCCGCGGGGGGACGCAAGATTTTTTCGTCTTGCGAAGCAACCCCATAGGGAAATTCATTTTGCGAAGCGCCTCCAAAACGGAAAACCCTTTTGTCTAGCGGGTTTTCCGTCTTGCGAGGTGTTCGTCTTGCGGGGCACCACTGTACTGAGTACCCAGGTGGGCACAGCTGGGTGAGACCAACTCCACCCTGTTCACCCACCCAGGTTTCTCAGTGATACATTCCAGATCAGCCTCCTCATCCATAATCAGATCATGGATGAGGGAGATTTTATTCTGGCATTCAACAGCAGCAGTCGCATACCTGAGGGCTGACTGATATGACAATCACAATTCCCCAGGTTGGAGGGGGGACGGGTACACGGCAGTCACTAACTGCCTGTGCTGTGTGCCCCTCCTCCCACGCCATACCTCCCCCTGCCCAGAACTGCTGCAATTGGGCCTCCCCCTGCTCTCCCCCGCTCCTCTCCTCCCAGGCACATCGCAAAAAATGCCCTTTAAAACAGTTTAAAAACAATTTAAAAGGATATAAAAGAAGCCCTTTTTGCTGAGCAGCAGCAGCAGCCCTTATAAAACCTATCAAGCCCTGCCCTGGGCCAGGTGGAGAGAGGCAGGAGCAGGGCCCTCTGGCTCTCGGCAGGGTGGTCCTAGAAAGTCTGAGATCTGCTTAAGTGAAGCCCCACATTAATTGTTTGGGTTTTGAAGCTTTCCCCTGTAGTCATAGGGTCTAGAAACTTATAAACAATAAATGATGAAGATTCTCAGAATTCTCAATAGATTATACTGGAAAGGCACTCCAAGTAAGATTGTGGTGCTTATGTGGGTCTTTTCAATGTCATTTCCCAGGCAAGCTCTGCTGCTAATCTGCCAGCATTCTCAATACTGTGTCTGAGTTGAGCAATAAAAAGGTTGCAGCAATTGTTGCAATCCAACAAAGGTCAGACAGATTATGAGGTCTCTTAAGTACACTGTTGGGTTCTGGATTGCCCTGGTTCTCTCCTTCTTGACCTTCTGCTTGTCAAACTCTGCTGTGCCTACATCTTTAAATACAAGTGCATGTCTTTGCTTAACAAGTGGAAGAAGCAATCCCTTCCCAAAGCAAATCCTGCTCACGTGATGAGCCTTAGCAGAAATGGCGGCCAGAAATATTTCAGCAGAGATCTCCAAAGTAAATAAAAGGCACGTGTTTTACTTCCAAAAGCTTACAATGAACGAAAATGGCTTACTTCTAGCAAGAAAAACCTGCTACCTACAAATTGCTTTCCCTTCCATCTTTTCTAGAATCTGGGGGGCCTTCCTTCACTATTGGCAAGTCCGTCTGGCTGCTCTGGGCTCTGGTTTTCAACAACTCCGTTCCTATTGAAAACCCCAAAGGGACTACAAGTAAAATCATGGTGCTCATCTGGGCTTTCTTCGCCGTCATCTTCCTGGCCAGCTACACTGCTAATCTGGCAGCTTTCATGATCCAAGAGCAATACATTGATACTGTCTCTGGGCTCAGCGATAAGAAGGTGAGGAATGCTTGAGCAACGGTGGCAAAGGGAATGAATGTCGAGTGCTTAGGCCATGGGTGCAACGTTTTGTAGCTTGGAATATCCCACAAGGAAGATGTGCTAGTGCTGACTGAATGGCAGGACATAAACTCAAGTTGGTTACATTTGCTGGCTTTGGTAAGCAGCTAGAGGAAACCTGATAGCTTTTGGTTACCAAGGAAAATTAAGCCCACACAAAAGTGTCCCTTTCTGTGCCCACCTTTGTATCTGTAAGGCTGAAGATAACTCAATGGCTCTGCTTTTTTACTCTCAAAGTTTCTGACCTCTGTATTAGTGGCTCCCAAGACACTGTTGCAACATGGGCTATAAACTGAAATAAGTAAATGTAGAAAATTATGTTAAAATGGTGGTACTGAAGTACACACTCAGGTTGCCTCCAGACTGTCAGTTTTATAGAGTGGTTGGAGTATTGGACCAGGATTTTGGAGACCAGGGTTCAAATCTCCACTCTGCCATGAAGGTCACTCAAGAGACCTTGGTCAAGTCACTCCTTCTCGGCCTAACCTGCCTCACAGGATTGTTCATGAGGGTAATATAGGGGGAGGAGGAGAACTATGTATGTCACCTTGAGCTTCTTTGAGCAAAGATGGGTTACAATGCAATACATTAAATAAATAAAAACTTTTTGTAGGAGGGATTTAAGCACATACCTAAAATTTAGGTTTGCAGCCATTCAAGTGGATTAAAGGGCTCTGTCACCCTGGTGCAACAAACCTGTGTTTTTTTTTAAAAGTATCAGTTTTTTTGTGGTTTGGAAAGTGGCAAGGAAATGCATTGAAAACTGTGGGATGAACAGTTGATTTAATGGGAAGACATATAACCACTGCACAAACAAATCAGGATGAATCCATGATGAAGGCTGATGGTTGTATAACCTTCCCACTAACAAATTGGAACAGATGCCCAGTAAGGGCCAGGTCTAACCTCCAACTAAGCTTTGTGCAGGCAACTCAGGGTTGAACGCTCAATAGTTAGGCTGGAGGAGCCCAGAGCCCTTTCTGAAATGCGTATCCTCAAGTCTGAATAGAAGGATGCTGCTTCCATTATGGATCTGGCAACAGACTTGTCCTTGTGGTGTCCTTCCCAGTTTCAAAGGCCTCAGGAGCAGTACCCCCCATTCCGGTTTGGAACAGTTCCCAATGGCAGCACCGAGAGGAACATTCGGAGCAACTACCATGACATGCACTCGCACATGGTGAAGTACAACCAGCGCTCGGTGGAGGATGCCCTGGTCAGCCTCAAAATGGGGTAGGTTGCTGCATTTCCCCATAAGAAAAAGCAGCGTGCAAGAAGGCCTCAAGGTATCTGTGCCACACTGAGTTCATTCATGGCCAGCCCTAGCAAATATAACAGGATAAGTAAATATACTGGCATACACTTCAATAATGACGTTGAAGTTGGTTGTAGGAACTGGCCTATTTCACCTTCTGGTTCTTGTTTTCTGTTTGCTTGTGAGCTTCTGCTTCAGTGATGACAGACTCAGGTAAACATTCTGATACAGTTCCTGTATGCCTCTCACACAGATTGACACTATGGCATGCTGCATTTCTGACCACTTCCTTGGGGCATTCGCAGGGCTGGCCAGCATGTCAAAAATGGGCAGCCCATAGCAACTTGATCAAGTCACCATCCTACAAACAGGATCTTTATTGACTGAAGTTTCTCTACACGCTTGATGCTGTGTGAGATTAAACCATAAAGCAGCTCTCTGCTAATGATGACTATGTTTCAGTATCCTGTCACATAGCTGGGTTACTCTCTGTGAGAGTGTTGACTTAAGTTCCTGGTTCTCACTGTGAATCCCTTCTCTCAGTCAGACTCCACAAACATGTGAACTTGGTATCTATATTCTGTCCAAACACGATTATGTTTATTCTGGGAGGAAGCTTGCTTGCTGCTGTTGTGAGGTAAACGTCTCAGACCGAGTGCTGGCCATGAGATGCCCAAGTATCTTGTTTTCAGACTTTTCTAACAATCTGGATGTTTTGGAGTATGTGTGTATCACATGTGAGGTTCCTGTCTTTATATGTGATGCAAAATTTAACAATTTTGATACCCCGTAAGCTGCTAGGTCAATCAAAACAATGGTTCTCAAGCATCTTTATAGAGGTTTCCTTTGGTGTGTGATGGGTGCGTTCCACAGTGAATGCTGGTTTCACTCCTGTAGATGTAGCTAACAAGCCTCGAAATATTTAGTGCCTCCTAATTTTAGCAACAGAAGTCTCCATGTTTCCAGATTTTGAATGTATTACTCATTAGTAGGAGAGTCTTCTCTCTGCTACCAGCCTCTAATTCACCCTCTAATTTCATTTGCTCCATTCCTTTCTTTCATTCCTCTGTTGCTATCCTTTGTTCTGTTGACCTCTTGTTGTCCTTTTTAAAAGGCAACTTGCACAGCGCAATGAGGCTTGAGTGTGGTATTCTAAAATTAAGGGAGTGAAAGCAGTGCAAGTTGACTGCCCTGTTGTTTATGACAGTGGGGTAATGCTTGCTTTCCCCCAAGGCCATACTTTTGATATGGAGAAAGTGATTGCCCCCCCAATCACTCAAACTGTGAGATTTTGCAGCTGGGAAAAATGTGATTTATCTTCCAAACTATTACAGTTGTGGCTGCCCTGGAGAATATGCTATTTACCACCATTTTGTGAACTTTTTTTTTTTTTACATGAATTGTTTGAACAGTGTGCAGTCCCCTTCTTCAGTGTTAAGAGAGGCACGAGTTGTTTCCGAAAAAATACAAGCAAGACAATGACATATGCTGACATATGATGACATATGCAATCCATTGGATTGAAGCTTCTGGGACTGTCCTACAAATATGGTCAAGCCCACAGATGAGAACAGCTTCGCTTGCTTTCTTGCATCATTTTATAGCCTGGCACTTGGCACTGTGGGACCTTCTAGCTTACCAACCCCCCCAGTGTGGCTTTTGTAGTTGCTGTGCCTTAATTCCCTCCCCCTCCATCTCTCTCTCTCTGCTTGATTCCAGAAAGCTAGATGCATTTATATATGATGCTGCGGTGCTCAACTACATGGCGGGCAAGGATGAAGGTTGCAAGCTAGTGACCATTGGCAGCGGGAAAGTCTTTGCCACCACCGGCTATGGCATTGCCCTCCAGAAGGACTCCAAGTGGAAGAGGCCAATTGATTTAGCCCTCCTACAATTCCTGGGAGATGGTAGGTAGTTCTTTTTCTCCTCCCCCCAAACACACTTTGCTTCCTCATCCTCAGGGGTAGTTGTCAGTAGTCTCCTATGTATTTTTCTCCAAAGGGTCACAGAACAAGAAAACCGCTGTCTTAGCAGGTTGGGGGGGGGGACACCTGGCCACAACTGCCTCACAAACACAAAGCTGAACCCTACTTAATCTTTATTCCCTCTCTCCTCTTTCCACTTTCTCATCCAGCCCTCCATGTTCCCTGGCATAATCACAACAGTTCTGTGTTGATTTAAAATTGTATTTATTTTTAAGTGTGAAGGTGTTAAACCCGTCGTTCCCCCCCCCCAAAAAAAAACTTCCAACAGCCTGTCAGAACCTCTGACCCTGAGGGGCAAAAGAGGCACAAGGATGCCCCCCCCTCACAAGTCCCTCACCCTCCCTCCCTCCATTATAGCGGTTGCTTTAAAAGGCATTTTCACATGCAAATAATAACTGGAGGATAACCTGGAATTTAAATTGGAGCTGCAATTTTAAACATGTTTACTTGAAAGATAAGGCCGCATTCCTAACCATGTCTATTGACTTCAGTAGGGCTTGCTCCCAATTAAATGGGGTTAGGAGTGCAGCCCTACATCATCAAAATTAGTACAATTATATGATGTTTGTGGGTGGTATCATTTATCCCATGTGGGACAAACTTTTGCTCCTATTGTGTCTCCTCCAGTATATATTTTTTCCTTGTGTTGTTGCTGGCCAGGCCCCCGTTTATGTTACAGTTGCTGCATGTATTTAGGCCTCGGTTGTCTCTTTGACCCAATTTCCTGACCACCATGTGGCAATGCCTCCCGTCGGTTCTGTCTTGCTGGCTGCTTCGCCCCAGGGTGCTAGGACAACTGTATGCTTGGATTCTGGCTCTCTCCACTGAGCCGGCAGCCTGTGACCGAAGTTCCTTTCTGAAAAGGAGAATTCTGAAAAGGTTTCAGAGCACTGTTCCTCACTGCCACACCGTTTGGTAGTCCACACATTAAATCAAGCACAACGTCTCCTTGTCAGGTGTCTGGGAAGTTATATCGCCCTGAAATCACTCTCTCTTCCCTTCAGTAGGAAATAAAGCTCTCTTGTCACTCTGGAGACCTTAACAAGTGATCTGTGTGCAAAAATGTTTTGTTTTTTTAAAAAAATGTGTGCAGGGTTGGGGGAGTTCAGATGGGAGTGTTTTAAGGAAATGTCGAACATAATGGGGGATCAGAGAGCCAGAAAAGGAGACAGGCTATGAGAAAAGGAGAGGAAAAGGGAAGGTCTGTACACTGGGAGCCAGTGTGGTGTAGTGGTTAAGAGCAGTAGTCTCGTAATCTGGTGAACAGGGTTCGCTTCCCCTCTCCTCTACATGCAGCTGCTGAGTGACCTTGGGCTAGTCACACTTCTCTGAAGTCTCTCAGCCCCACTCACCTCACAGAGTGTTTGCTGTGGGGGAGGAAGGGAAAGGAGAATGTAAGCCGCTTGGAGACTCCTTCGGGTAGTGATAAAGCGGCATATCAAATCCAAACTCCTCCTCCTCCTCCTCCTCTTCTTCTTCTTCTTCTGATCAATGACAAATATGCTGTTATATGAACAAAAGCAAGTAAGGTTAAAGAACACATCAGAGAGTCCCTTTAATGAGTTCCTGTCACAGTCTTGACTTGTTGTCTCTTCTCTGAACACTGCTTCTTGTGTTTTAAAGCAGAGAGGTGTTCAGTGGTGGAGTGACAGTGAGGAGCACGGGGTGAACATCCCAAATGTGGACAGCTGCTCCCAGGACTCTGGCCTGGGTGGAGACCATACCTTCTGGCCTGATATTATATATTGGGGTGACCCACGTGGTCCCTTCCAACTCTACAGTTCTAGGATTATACTATAAGGCCCATGAAGCTGATAAGCTTAAATTTAAGCTCTGTTGTCAGGGGAAAGGTTTTTCCATGGTATAGACCTCCAGAAATGCTTAGTCCTATGGAAGGTCATGGGAACAAAGGACATTTTACTTGAGTAGCCATGGGTATTTTGGCTGAGGTGGACAATGAATACTACAAGCCAAAAATAATCTAAATTTCTTCAGGTTCAACTATTTGTGATGCAACTAGCTGTGATGTCAATCAGAGGAGATCCCTTTGCTAGGATTTGACTGTCTTCCCTTCTTGTTATTTGTTTATCAGGTGAAACACAGAAGCTAGAGACTGTGTGGTTGTCAGGGATCTGCCAAAATGAGAAGAACGAGGTGATGAGCAGCAAGCTGGACATTGACAACATGGCAGGCGTCTTCTACATGCTGCTGGTGGCCATGGGGCTGAGCCTGCTCGTCTTTGCCTGGGAACACCTGGTCTACTGGAAGCTGAGACATTCTGTACCCAAGTCTCACAAGCTGGATTTCCTTCTGGCTATAAGCAGGGTAAGGATGCCATGTAGATATGTAGTCCTATGTACATACCCCTTCTGTTTTCCAAGGCAAGAGATTATTCCTAATGTGACACATAGACAGTTTATTCTTCCAAGCCACTGGTCATATTTGAACAGAGGGCTTAAACCACAGTGTTGCCCTACATGCATAAGTACAAAAGAAGGAACCAGTGCAAAGTGATACTGTAGTTGGGAGGTGGAATAAGCCAGTAATTCCATTTCACTTTGTCTGACTCCTGGTCCGTCCCCACGTTCATACCAGGAATGGTTAAAAACAATCTAGTATTCACTTTCAAAACAAGGGTTATGCAGGTGGCTTAAATGAATTAGTTTTTATTTATTATATTTCTATGCTGCTTTTCATTCAAATAAATCCCAAAGCAGCTTACAAATAAAAAATAACCCTAACATTATAGATAATCACAAATACAAGATACCGTATTTTTCGCACCATAGGACGCACCGGAAAATAGGACGCACCTTGTTTTAGAGGGGGGAGAACAAGAAAAAAAAATCTCCCCCTCTCTGCCCAGCGCCCCTTCAGCAAAGCGGCAGGAGGTGCTGCGCAGAGAGGGGGAGAATTTTCCCCTTCTTGTTTTCCCGCTCTAAAACAAGGTGCCGTTTAAGGTGAGTTCAGGCGGCTACCTTGGAAGCCTGGAGAGCGAGAGGGGTCGGTGCGCAATGACCCCTCTCGCTCTCCAGGCTTCAGGTTCCTTTCGACCTGCTCTTTGGGGCTGGCGGGGGGAAGCCCACCACCAGCCCCAAAGAGCAGGTAAGGAAGCAGCAGAAAGGCGCAGCGGAGAGGCTGCTGCCATAGCCGCGCGTCACCTCTCCAGCCGGGAAAGGGTTGCGGGGCTATGGCATCTTTGCTCCATAGGACGCACACACATTTCCCCTTCATTTTTGAAGGGGAAAAAGTGCGTCCTATAGAGCGAAAAATATGGTACCATATTTTTCACTCAATAGGATGCATTTTTCCCCTCCATAAATGAAGGGGAAATGTGTGTGTGTCCTATGGTGCGAATGCAGGCTTTCGCTGAAGCCTGCAGAGCGAGAGGCATCGGTGCGCACCGACCCCTCTCGCTCTCCAGGCTTCAGGAAGCTATCCGCAAGCCTTGCAAGCCCGGCGGGAGTTCCTGCAGGCTCACAAGGCTTGCGGGCAGCAGCCTGCAGCCCCAGCGAGTGTCCGCAAGCCTGCCGCCCGAAGCACGGGGAGCCCTCCGGAGGGCTCCCTGTACTTTGGGCGAGTGTCTGCAAGCCTTGCGCGCCTGGCGGGAGATCCCATAAGGCGCGCGAGGCTTGGGGCGGCAACCTGTTGCCCGAAGCACGGGGAGCCCTCCGGAGGGCTCCCTGTACTTTGGGCGAGTGTCTGCAAGCCTTGCACGCCTGGCGGGAGATCCCATAAGGCGCGCGAGGCTTGGGGCGGCAACCTGTTGCCCGAAGCACGGGGAGCCCTCCGGAGGGCTCCCTGTACTTTGGGCGAGTGTCTGCAAGCCTTGCACGCCTGGCGGGAGATCCCACAAGGCGCGCGAGGCTTGGGGCGGCAGCCTGCGAAGGAGAGGCGCTGCGCAGAGAGAGAGAGAAGGCGCACCGCCCCTTCAGCAACGCGCCTGTCCTGGCTTCTGCTTTAGCCCTGCGCAGCCTCTTTGGGCAGGGGGAGCCTTCATCCCGCTGCCCTGAAGAGGCTTGGTGCGGTTACCCCAGAAGCCAGAACAGCCACACGGTATCCCAGAAGCAAGATCCCTCTTGCTGTTCTGGCTTCTGGGGTTCAGAATAATTTTTTCTTGTTTTCCGCCTCCCAAAACTAGGTGCGCCCTATCATGCGAAAAATACGTTAAATCTCAAAGAATTACAAATCAACAACTAATAAGCTACATCACAATTCAAGCCGGTCACAATATATGATTAAAAAACTAATACATCATTTATAATCCATAAAACAATGTTAACAACAACAAAATAGCAACCGAAAGATAAGCGGAACACATTCTCCACACATACAGGTTCCATGGACAGCTTCCAGTCTTCCTCATGCCAACCTGAAATTTTAAATTTGATAATGTATTTTTATGGAAATTAGTTTTTCCATACATGGTTCTGGAGGAATGATATCAACCAGTTTTAACAGTAATGATACCCATGGTGGCTACAGCTAACAAAGGAGGCAGAGTGTAAAAACAGAAACCACCTCTGCACCGTTTTTCTTTAGGGCCACCTGGGCCTTGTTAACAAAGAGTGCTCCAACCAGGCACAACCTTCTGCTAGGAACTCAGCTTTGGATAATGAACAACGCTGCCCACACCTGCCTGCCCCTGCTCCTTCTGAGCATGGTGTCAGCTCTTAGGCATCCACAATTCTTTCAGGTCAAAAATGCAACATGTGGACAGGGCAGGCTCAAGAAAGCCTTCCGTAGTCAACCTGCCTGCGGAGAAAGCAACAAGTGTGCTGCTCCTCGTGTACACTGAAGGAGCCGCCTTATCAGTATTTGTAGCCCAGTCATGACCCACTTCCCTAGTACTGGGAAGACAGAGCAAGGCTTTCTGTGACAGTTTCGTGAAGCAATTTGTGGAGGACTGCATCACTGCTGCTTAATTTGTGTGAAATGTATTTGAAATTAAACCAATCAAAAACCAATCTTTTCCCAATTAGAAATTTACTGGAGAAAAGACCAGGAAATTGATTTGCCTGTTCCTGGTTCTACTGCATTTACATTTCAAGGCTGCACCGTCTGCTCCAACATAAAAAACTTTAACTGTTTCCGGCCAGTGCCTCACCTGATCAAAGTACAGTGGTGCCTCGCAAGACGAAATTAATTCGTTCCGCAAGTCTCTTCGTCTTGCGAGTTTTTCGTCTTGCGATGCACGGTTTTCCATAGGAATGCATTGAAAATCAATTAATGCGTTCCTATGGAAACCGCCTTCCCCCGACCTCTTCTGGCGGGCGGCATTTTAAAATCGCCCGGGACAGCGGAGGACTTCTCCGCTGTCCGGGGCGATTTAAAAGCCCCTGGGAAGGCAGGCAGGGGGGACAAAGGCTTTCTCGCCCCGCCGCTCGGCTTCGGGACATCGTTCCGATGCCGGGCGGCGGGGGGAGGCTTTCCCGCCCGGCCGCCCGGCTTCGGGACATCGTTCTGATGCCGGGCGGCGGGGGGAGGCGTTCCTGCCCCACCGCCCGGCATCGGAACGATGCCCCGAAGCCGGGCGGCTGGGGGAGGCGTTCCTGCCCCACCGCCCGGCATCGGGACGATGCCCCGAAGCCGGGCGGCGGGGGGAGGCGTTCCTGCCCCACCGCCCGGCATCGGAACGATGCCCCGAAGCCGGGCGGCTGGGGGAGGCGTTCCTGCCCCACCGCCCGGCATCGGGACGATGCCCCGAAGCCGGGCGGCGGGGGGAGGCGTTCCTGCCCCACCGCCCGGCATCGGGACGATGCCCCGAAGCCGGGCGGCTGGGGGAGGCGTTCCTGCCCCACCGCCCGGCATCGGGACGATGCCCCGAAGCCGGGCGGCGGGGGGAGGCTTTCCCGCCCGGCCGCCCGGCTTCAGGACATCGTTCCGATGCCGGGCGGCGGGGGGAGGCGTTCCCGCCCCACCGCCCGGCATCGGGACGATGCCCCGAAGCCGGGCGGCTGGGGGAGGCGTTCCTGCCCCACCGCCCGGCATCGGAACGATGCCCCGAAGCTGGGCGGCTGGGGGAGGCGTTCCTGCCCCACCGCCCGGCATCGGGACGATGCCCCGAAGCCGGGCGGCGGGGGGAGGCTTTCCCGCCCGGCCGCCCGGCTTCGGGACATCGTTCCGATGCCGGGCGGCGGGGGAGGCGTTCCCGCCCCACCGCCCGGCATCGGGACGATGCCCCGAAGCCGGGCGGCTGGGGGAGGCGTTCCTGCCCCACCGCCCGGCATCGGAACGATGCCCCGAAGCTGGGCGGCTGGGGGAGGCGTTCCTGCCCCACCGCCCGGCATCGGGACGATGCCCCGAAGCCGGGCGGCGGGGGGAGGCTTTCCCGCCCGGCCGCCCGGCTTCGGGACATCGTTCCGATGCCGGGCGGCGGGGGGAGGCGTTCCTGCCCCGAAGCCGGGCGGCGGGGGGAGGCTTTCCTGCCCCGCCGCCGGGCTTCGGGACATCGTTCCGATGCCGGGCGGCGGGGGAGGCTTTCCTGCCCCGCCGCCGGGCTTCGGGACATCGTTCCGATGCCCGGCGGCGGGGGGAGGCGTTCCTGCCCCGCCGCCCGGCATCGGAACGATGCCCCGAAGCCGGGCAGCTGGGAGAGGCGTTCCTGCCCCGCCGCCCGGCATCGGGACGATGCCCCGAAGCCGGGCGGCGGGGGGAGGCTTCAAAAGCCTTCCGGGGGCTTTTAAATCGCCCCGGACAGTCCCGGGGCGATTTAAAAGCCCCCGGTTAGGCAGGCTTCAAAAGCCGTCCGGGATAGCGGGAAGCGCTTCCCTGCTATCCCGGACCGCTTTTAAAATGCTGGCGGTGGGGAGCAAAGCCTTTCGCCCCCGCCGGCCTTCCTGGACCTCTTCTGAAGTCCGGAGGGGGGGAAAAGGCTTTGCTCCCCACCGCCAGCATTTAAAAAAAGGTCCCCGAGATTTCCCTATGGGCTTTCGTCTTGCGATGCAAGCCCATAGGGAAAATCGTCTAGCGAAGCGTCGCAAAAACCGAAAAACCCTTTCGTCTTGCGGGTTTTTCGTCTTGCGAGGCATTCGTCTTGCGGGGCACCACTGTAATAGGTGTTTAAAACTATTTACTGTTGAGCGGAAGCAAGGGAGAGAGATTTGTTCCTACATAATCTGGATTGATATCTAGTACAGTGGTGCCTCGCAAGACGAAATTAATTCGTTCCGCAAGTCTTTTCGTCTTGCGAGTTTTTCGTCTTGCGAAGCACGGTTTCCCATAGGAATGCATTGAAAATCAATGCATTTTAAAAACCCTGGGACAGCGGAGGACTTCTCCGCTGTCCGGGGCGATCTTAAAATGCTGGCGGGCGGCAGCGCTGCCACCCGCTAGCATTTTAAAATCGCCCCGGGACAGTGGATGAATTCTCCGCTGTCCCGGGGCGATTTAAAAGCCCCCGGGAAGGCAGGCAGGGTCTTCTGAAGGCCGGCGGGGGGCAAAAGTCTTTGTCCCCCCTGCCTGCCTTCCCGGGGGCTTTAAAATTGCCCGGGGACAGCGGAGAATTCATCTGCGGGGCAGCAGGATGCTATCCGCAGCCTAGGCGGGAACTCTTCTGAAGGCTGGCGGGGGAGAAGGGCTTTTCTTCCCACCGCCAGCCTTCAGAACAGCCTTCTGAATGTTGGCGGTGGGGAGGAAAAACCCTCCTCCCACCGCAAGCCCCGGGAACAGAGGAGAAGCCCTTCGCACCTTGTCCTCTGTTCCCGGACCTCCCACCGCAAGCCTTAGGACAGGTCCGGGAACAGAGGAGAAGGCGTGCTGCGCTTCCCCGTTGTCCCCGGAGATTTCCCTATGGGCTTTCGTCTTGCGAAGCAAGCCCATAGGGAAATTCGTCTTGCGAAGCCGCTAAAAAATCGGAAAACCCTTTCGTCTTGCGGGTTTTTCGTTTAGCGAGGCATTCGTCTTGCGGTGCACCACTGTATCAGAATAGGCCTCTTTCTCATTACAGGGCCTTTTATTGTCACCTCTGTCCTCAATCTGTTCTTAACTTTAAAATGTTAGTTACTGTATATACTTGAGTATAAGCCGACTTTTCAGCACATTTTTAATGCTGAAAAAGCCCCCCTCGACTTATACTCGAGTGAGAAAGGAGCCCTTTCTCACCGCTGGCCCCACCGCCGCTGCTGCCCGTCTCTCGCAAGGGCAGACACAGGAGCCGCGGTTGGGAGAGGTGCTGCCCTGTGCTGTGCCTCTCCCAACCGTGGCTCCTATTCCTGCGCCTGCGAGCGGCAGAGGCGGCAGCAGAGGGACGAGCGGCCCGAAAGCAGTCTTTTGGGCTGCTCCTTCCTCCTCCGCCACCGCTGCTGCCACCACCACCAGGTTTGTGGTGTGGTGAACCAGCTTATACTTGAGTCAATAAGTTTTCCCGGTTTTTTTGCTAAAATTAGGTGCCTCGGCTTATATTTGGGTTGGCTTATACCCAAGTATACACAGTATTTAATCTTGTCGAATGCCATCACCTTGAGGGCCCTTAAGAGTAATGGGACATTATTATTATTATTACTCAAATTAATTATTTATATGCCACCCATCTGACTGGCTCCCGACAAAAAACAATAAAAACACAATACAGCACCTGCTGGGAGGGGTATCCCACAGGATAGACGCCACTACTGAAAAGACCCTCTGCCCGCTTCCCTATAACCTCACCTCTCGCAATGAGGGAAACACCAGAAGGCCCTTGGAGCTGGACCTCAGTGTCCGGGCTGGATGATGGGGGTGGAGACGCTCCTCCAGGTGTACTGGGCTGAAGTTCAGATAACGAGGAGTCAGAAAGTGTAGGACCTTTAAACCTGAGGGATGGAAAGCAGGAGATAAACATATGAAATAAAATTAATCTAGTACAGTGATTCTCAAATGTGTAAGCTTGATACATTTTAACAGAATTACTTCACCTCCAAGAAACAAAACAGGAAACTTGCGATATTTCATAGAAAACAGTACATGGCAATTGGAGACTGGAATGCCAGAAGTAGCGAGAGGGAGTTGGATCTGTGACTAGAGTGCCTGGGGGGTCAGACATGAACAACCCGACTTGGTCAGCAGAAAAGGAGGAAACGTGTTTCTTATCAACCCTGTTTGGTGATCCAGCCAAGCTTATAATGGAATCCTGATCTTTCACCAAAGTTCTGAAACTACTTCAGAAGATTAAAAAATGCCCCACCCACACCTCACCTAAACAGTTTTAGCAGAAAAAGAATGCTTCTTGGTACAGTGGTACCTCGGGTTACATACGCTTCAGGTTACAGACTCCGCTAACCCAGAAATATTTCCTCAGGTTAAGAACTTTGCTTCAGGATGAGAACAGAAATCGTGCTCTGGTGGCACCGCAGCAGCAGGAGGCCCCATTAGCTAAAGTGGTGCTTCAGGTTAAGAACAGTCTCAGGTTAAGAATGGACCTCCGGAACAAATTAAGTTCTTAACCTGAGGTACCACTGTATTTCCTTTGAATGGCTGAAGCACTTGGTTTGCAACAGGGTAAGTAGGACTGTCAATATAGCTAGCTTACCCAAGTATCTTGTTGCTCAAACATTTTGAACATTCTCCCAGTTCACTCAGAAAAATGTGGTCATTCAGTATTTGTAATGTCTGTCCTGCATGACCTTGAACATTAAGCCAACCTGCCCTCTCCACCCTCCAGCTCATCCCCTTTCCAATACATGCCTACTTAGTCACTGCCTTCCCTCTTCTCTTTCTTTCCAGGGCATTTACAGCTGTTTCAATGGAGTCCAGAATCTGGAGAGCCCTGCCCGCGTCCACAAACCAGACGTCACTGCTAACTCTGCTCAAGCCAACGTGTTGAAGATGCTACAGGCCGCCAAGAACATGGTGTCGACAGCCAGTGTGGGGAACTCCCTGGAGAACGCCACACGCACCATTGAGAACTGGTCAAACAGGAGCGAAAACCTCCAAACCACCTTCTCCCTAAGGACTCCTCAGCTTGTTGTGCAGAACACCAGTGGGCCTACCAGGCCAGCTCATGCCTCCGATGCAGCAGCAGCTGAGAGGCTTGGGAGGTCTCTCCCACAATCCCTCTCTCCGCTCCAGCAGTCTTTGGTGCCAGCCAGTGAAAACTGGAGAGGGACACTAGAGCAGCCGCAGATTCTTCATCCGCTGAAGTTCCGAGGCAGCTATTCTGAGGACAAGGTGCTCCCCGGTTCCACTGTGAACAGCTCCCCCCACTACATGGTAAGACCCACACCTCAGACCCATGTCAGAAACCACGTGCCACTTGGAAACCACCTTAGTGCTGCTCCCCACTCCCCAGTAGGAACTGCTAGGGAGCTTCCTCTACCTGAGCATAAGCATAAGCTGGCCTTGGCCAGAGGGCACACCAAGGAGAAATTCCACCACCAGAACGTTCACCTGGTGTACGGAGAAAGTGGTGAGGACAGCTCAGCCCAGGTGGAGCGGCTGGCTTCCACTTCCGAGAAGCGAAAGGAGTTGGAGAGCCACTTTCCGCCTCATGCCTGTGTCCACAACTCCTTCCCCAAAGCTAACAGGACTTGCAGACCCTTTCTGTACAAAGAATCTGACTCAATAGAGCTAAGGAGAGAGAAGCCGAGCCACAGAGCTGATCTCTCGAGGTCCGGCTGGGAGCAGGAGAGACCCCAGTCTCTAGGCCTGTGGAAACATCATGGGAAGTCCTCAGCCTATGGGGATGTGCCAGACCTCTTCCCCAAAGCTGGCCGGGCTCCAAAAACAATGTCAGTGCCTGGAACGCATTCCTACCCTCCCGGTTCCCTTAGGCCGAGTTATACATGCAATAGGAAATGTGTGGAGGCCAACGGCTTACCTTGGAAGGACCAGCGGCTGCTGCATTCGCAGTCCACGAGGCTCCCCTCGTACCGGGAGGCCTGCCTACACAACAGCTCAGGCGTGCACAAGGCTTCTTCCACGGTGGTGCACAAGCAGTATGCCTACATGAACTCGTACACAAACCTGCCTATCTACTGGGGGCGCCTTTACCCAGGCTCCCCGCAGCTGTGCGAACAGTCCAGTGCCACCCAGCACAGCTTCAGCCGAGCTCCCTGGTCGCCTTGCAGCAGGGACTTCCTGGTCCACCAGGATGGCCAGAGGACCATGTACTTTGGTAGCACCTACAGAGACTACAGGGACCGCAGCAGGGTGGACCCGACGTTTCTTCAGATGGTCAATACTGAGCGGAGAGACTTCCTGAGCACCCAGAGGATGCACAGCCCTTACGCAGGAAGATCGTGGAGGCGAATCTCTAGCCTAGAGTCCGAAGTCTGATAGGGGGAAGATGCTGGGGCTCTTGATGCTTGATTGGAGACTGCAGAGAAGAAGCTCATCCAGGAGGGCAAGAGACAAGGCCTTCCAAGCCAGCGTTCTGCGTCTCCCTGTTAAGCCGGTGTCAGCAGAAAGTTCTTTGTCTCTTCACTACTACCACCCCGGATCAACGTAAGAGCAAGTGACCTTTCTCCATCCTCTAATGGACCAAAACGCAAAGCGGGAGCAGCTGAAGGCACTTTATTGACTGATTCCAAAGTCTTCCATTGCTGGGCACTGGGATGTCCTCACTCGCGTACAAGATGACTCTCTCATGGTGGTGATTCACAGTCATGCTGCTTCTGTGGATAGCTTATGAAGCATCAGTTGCAGTGTCAACCATCTACATTTCAGTGCCAGTTTATCGTTCAGAGCATGGCTGTCTGTGACACAGTGGGAAATGCCCAACAGCCTCCTATTAAACAAATAAACAAAATGATTAGGACTATCTTGCTTTCCCATAATGCACTGATATAAATGGAGACTGTATAGAGGACTGAACAGGGGGCATAGTATGATATTTTTAGTGTTTTACATTACTTTCTGGATCTTCATAAAGAGCCCAAAATGCCAAATGGAGGTTATTAAATACACACTTCTTAAAATGTATTCACACACCCTTCCTTTCTCATTCTTTCTTTTTGGCCACATTGACAAGGTTGCCTTCTTCAACCTCCCTTGAGTCAAATGCACCAGGACATGAGACATCCCTAGATGTTACCTTCATAGCTCTCTCTCTCCCCCCCGCCAAGCCCCACCAGGAGAAGAAGGGTGTGTGAGGTGGAGCGGGGTTGCATTTGCCACCTTTAGTTCAAGGCAGAGGATCCTTGGCTAGGATCCTTGGCTAGATAAGGCAGCAACAGTAGATGAGTGTGGGGGCATACACCAAACTCTCCTCTCCTTGCCATCGCTGCTTAATTCACATTAGACTGGGACTAACCTGCCACTGTTTTTAACCTAGGTCCTAAAAACACACCTTTAGCAATAGACTACCATCACTGCACCAAGGCCTCATCTGCACTATGAATTAAAAGCAGTAGCATACCACTTTAAACAGACATTACAACTGGGACTTGGCAAATCTTGTGATTAGAATGAGACTAGACAGCATTACTTAGAGCTCTTATCCATCTTCACAGAGTTTTTGAAATCTTTTTGGTCCAACTTAGTCTACACCAGTGGTTCCCAATTGAAGTCCCCCCAACTATTTTTTGTCATTTTTGCATGGTAATATCACAAATTTTATGGTCTGGTTTGTTTTAGTATACCTAAAATCCTTTGCTTATTAGGGGCTACCCCAAATTTTGTTCAAAAAATTGCTTTGCAGACGTAACTACAATAGAATTATTAAATTTTCTAGCTCATTGGGAAGCACTGGTCTGCACTGATTGGCAGCAACTGTCTAGGGTTTCAGACAAGAAGTGTCCTTCTCCCTACTTGGGGACTTAATGTGGCTCCTTCTGCATGCCAAGCAGATGCTCTGCCCTAAGCTACTGCTTTCCCTGTTCAAAAATTCTGAACCACATGCTAATACTTGAAAATGAGTGATGCAATTTAACTGGGACTAGCATCCGTGAAAGTATGCAGGACTGTGAGTGAATTTCAATTTGTTGGGTGGGGTTATCAATTGTTAGGTTTTCAGTTCTGCACAATAACCTGGTCTTCCAGATCCATTAAATGAAGACTGGCCAGCCTGCCCTGGGTAGTCTTTCATGCCTGTTGGAAGTGCTCTCAAGTTATACATTCCGTATGAAATTCGGGCAATTTGTAACCCTATTGCCTATGTCTGCTCCATGGTGTCTTGAATTGTAGTGAGTTCCCTTCCCAGGCAAGATCCTGCGGGTGCACTCAAGAGCTGAGGATCAAAATATAACCTTACATTGAGCCGGCTCAAAGATATGCCTTGTAGTCCCTATCCTAGCCAACTATAAAGCTTCAAGTACCTGAAGTGCTGATTACTGAATCCAAGTTTACTCTGGTCCTTTTTCAGGCAACTGATAAAACGAGGCTCAGACAGCCATCCAGTCAGCCTACACTGCCAGTTGTGTAGTTCAGGCTTTTGTGTGCCTCCCCAACCCCAAATGATAAGTGCACAGGGACTGGTTTATAGCATTGTTTTGACTTCTGCTTGTAGCAAGCTTTGCAAACCATAAAGCCAACTATTAAAAGCATCATAGTCAAGGAAAAGGCAGCATGTTGCCTTCTGAGCAGTTCCTTTGATCAAGTGGGGACCATCAGAAACGACGCCTGTAGCATCCTGCTTCTCATTTAGAGATAGATTGTTTGCAACCCCCTGGGATTCTACTGTCATGGATAGATCTCATAAATTGGCCATTTTCCATAGGAAAATATGACATGCAGATCTTGGAGATAGTAGGGCTGAGCAACATCTGGCTTTCAACACTGCAATATATCACCAAATAAACATTGTGATATATTGATATATCACAATGTCTGAAATAAGGATGGTGCTGGTTATCAACTTCATGATTATCAGTATAATACAGTGTTTAGCTGGTGATATATCACAATGTTTGATATAAGGATGAAGCAATGTAGAAGCATTGCCCGGCATCAGAGTTTTCCCCCCAATGTGATTTTTGCACAGCACACGTGCCCACACACACATCATGATTTGCAATATATTGCCAGGTCAAAAAATATGAAACTGAAATCATGATATGGACTTGAAACTGGTTTTGGACAATATATTGATATACTGTCCAGGTACTAGTGGTGAAACAAATCTGCGTCCTCCATGGAGGATCCTGCAGCCCTCATTGCCAAGAACCATTTCTAGCAAACAGGAGAAGTAAAGAGTGATCTTTCACATGGCATTACAAAAGCAGCACAAACATGCACTAGCAGTGGGCAAGTCAGGTCTCAACCAGAGCCTGTCAATTATATATTCATAAGCAAAGCAACCCCACCAGCTTCCTATGAGTCTTACAATATTCACCTTGAGGCTACATGAGATGATAATCACTTCTGAAGATAATGAAATATATATCTTTTTTTAAAAAGTTCAATTTCTTTTGAAAATGGGCTACTAGCCTAATATTTGGAAAATATCACAGCTCAGCAATGCCCCTGCCTAGCCTTCCCCACCCTCAGCAAACTTGACAGCATGAAAGTTGAGCTGTTTTAACAGAAACCGGAGGAAATTCATTTAATTTAGCTCCAGTCTGTTTTAAGGAGAGAGAGAGAGAAGAGACCTTTGATATTTTGCCTGTTCATTTCTACAAGGCTCGTTGTTGTTTTTTTGAGATTCATTCACTTTGTCTCATTACAGTCACAGTAGGATCAAAGGCCTCCTGAGGAGCCATCACCTAACTGCTAATTTTTCACTTAACACCACAAGATAGCTAGGGGTTGGTGTGACTAATGCACTGCCTTCATTTGACTTCACTCTCAGAGTTGCCTCCTCTCCAAACTGGAGTGCACAATGCCTGCTAAATACCTGGGACAAAGTGCCATGGAGGGTGCAATGAAGTTCATTAAGGCTGAAGAGCTGAACTGCTTTTCTTTCTGCTGGAGGGGAGTCATTTCAGGTTCGGTTTGGGGGGAGAACTCTCCCCTCCCTCTTTTTATGTTTTAATGAAGCATAATGACCATAACTCACAATACCTAGATGCCATAGCAAGCGGCATAATAATAATAATAATAATAATAATAATAATAATAATAATAATAATTCATTTATACCCAGACCTCCCTGGCCAAGGCCAGGCTCAGGGCGGCTAACACCGAATATAAATTACAATAAAACGTAATAAAAAAAGAACCCCAATTAAAATACAGCTTAAAATGCAGCCTCATTTTAGTAGTAGCCCATAAATCAAGACCATAAAGGGAGGAAACATCAGATATTCACCCGAGCCAGCTGTCCATGCTGGTCCTACATGGGCCAGCAAAAAAGCCAAGGGAAAAATTATATACCAAATCCCACATAAGGGGTCAGAGTGAGTCCAAGCCAAAGGCCGGGTGGAACAGCTCCGTCTTGCAGGCCCTGCGGAAAGATGTCAAATCCCGCAGGGCCCTGGTCTCTTGTGACAGAGTATTCCATCAAGTCAGGGCCAGTACTGAAAAGGCCCTGGCCCTAGTTGAGACCAATCGAACCTCCTTGAGGCTCGGGACCTCCAAAGTGTTGTTATTGTGTTACACCCCATACGAAAAAAGAAAAAGTAGTGGCAACACACCCAATATAAAGCAAGGACAGTGGGTAAACACTGGGCATCTAAGTTTGAAACATAAGAAATAAAATCCTACCAGATGATACAGAAGTATTCTGGGTCCTCCACATCTCTGGAGACCCGCAATTTAGTAGCCAAAGTCAGTAAGTTCTTATTCCACAAAGGTTTTCAAAATGGCGCCCTGCACAGAAGGGTGGCCATGACAGATGACAGCAGAGGAGGCCAACAGGGGTAGGAGGCAGATCTGCTGCCTCTGTCAGGTACGCAGCAGCAATTATTTGCTTCTGAGCCACTAGGTGATACTTTAAATCAGGGGTGTCCAACAGGTCCTGAACCCTCCCAAAACGGGACGTTCCTCCCTAAAAAAGCTTAACAACTTTGACCTGAACTGCCCCCCCAAAAGGGGTAGATCACTGCCAGTTTTTAATTGTGTGAGTAGATCGCAGTCTCTTGGAAGTTGGCTGTCCCTGCTTTAAATCATTCAAGTGAGAATTTTCTGTGTGCAAGAGGATGGGCAGAACCTTTGCATCCATGTCACACTATTTGTTTGTTTGTTTAGTTATTTAGTTATTTCTACTACTACTATTATTCCTGGTCTTTTTGTATCGACTGAAACAAGTGCACAGCTGAAAACAATTTAGAGCTGCTTCTGGCATGATGCTTCCTAACTTGCACAATATAATAGCTAATCCCTAACACTAGGGAAGGAGCTATACTTCAGGAATATCCAGATGAGAATCTGACACTGACACCCACCCACACCCACCCACCCACAGTGGCAAAACACCTAGAGCTTCCCTGCTGTTTCTTGCACTAAGGCACCCCATATTTAAAAGTTAAAGATTTGAAAGTTGCCTGTAAATATGCAGTGGCCATGAGCTCAGATCTGACCATCTCCTTTTTTTCCAAGTTGCAAACTTCCTCAGCTGGGGGTGGGGAGGCTCACTAAGCACTTCTGACCATCCAGCCAATTCCTCTGCTGCGCTTGAGAGAGCAAGGACAGTGCTTGTTGTTATCCCAACCAATGCCAGAGTCCATGAATTACAGTAAAATGAAATTAGCCTGGACAATTAACTTACAGAAACAGACACTGAAATACTGTCAAGGAAATACCAGGCTTCCAGGGTTGATGGAATTATCCCCACCAAAATCAAGCACACTCTTAATAAGAAGAATAGTAGTAATAGCTACAGTGTACTGCAAATAGACTTCAACATGCCATTCTTCTGCCTCACCTAGGGATGGTTAGGTTCCATGTCCGTCTAGGCTCCACTTCCACTGCAACTTTAATTCCATCTGCGTCAGCATCTATTGCAGGCACCAAGATGTCCAAACCTGAAAAGAAAACACAAACACAAATAGCACCCAATTAAACCAGCCTCTGGAATAATTACTCAAAACCTGCCCAGCTGCAGCCATAAAACACAGAAGGCAAACAATGGAATAAAGGGGAAATTTATTGGGGGCTAAAATTGGGAAGGCAGAAGAGGAGTTTACACTAGAGCAGTAAATCTGTGCTTGGTCTATGCCACTTCAGGCTACAAGCAGGGACCACCCTTAGTGAATGCTGCTCTGGACAAAAAAATTCTGCACATGGAAAAGTAGCATGTCAGGGAAACAAGCTAGACAAGAACTCTTCTCACTGGTATCAAGTTTTCTATATGGAGGATGTTGCTGTTGTTAGCAGAGCAGAATGAACCCCCCCCCTAAAATGGTACAGCTCAGACCTAATTTTACCGCTTCAGAACTTGCTAGGCTAGAGACAAGAAAAGGTGAGAGGATAAAATGTAGTATTTCTGATACCCTAGACAGAATTTAATACAGCAAAATACTCTGGTGCATTAGCAGTGCCAACCAAGTCAGATTATAGCTCATTGCTTCCCTGGAATACAGATGGGAAACAGTTTAAAAAACAAACATTTAGAGGGTTTACTTAAGCTGCCCTCCTCCCCAAAATCGCACTGGAAATGTTTGCAAGCATTTTATACCTTGCTCAAGAAGATCCTTTGTTCAAACCATGAGCACCCGGGTCCAAATAACCTTTAAGCCTCAAATAAAAGGATTGCCCTAGCCTGGGGCTTTTGTTTCTTTGGGTAGCTAAGCCCTATGACCAGGTCAGAAGCTGCTTTTAACCCCCCACCCCAAACTGCAAAAGTAGTTTGCTGATTGGCATTGGGGTGTGTGCTTCTCATGAGAAACAGGTCTTCAGTCTCCTTCAGGTTCCTGGCTCTTTGGTCCTAGCAGGGTAAGGCAAGTTGCCCAGGACTGCATGTACCCTTGAATCACAAAGCTAGAAGTTACATGTTGGCTGACATGGCTGTACATTCGTATTTTCCTTTTCTGTTAAGCAGTCCTCCAGCCACATCTCTTTGGTATGAACATGTGGGTGTGGGTGTGAGATATCTAGATATCACACACACACCAGTTCCCTAAACTAGTTTGCTTACCTTCTGAGTAGTCAAAGACAAGGTTTTGTTAAGGTGAGAGAATAAAATGTAATATTTCCGGTATTTCCTAGACAGAATTTAAAACAGCAAACTGGGACGTCACAGACTGCTTGGATACAGAGGAATGGGGGGAGGAACCAGCAGGGGAAGAAGGCTCAGAGCCAGGGGAGTGGTGGTGGGGCAACGATGAGTGGCCAGAGGGAGAAAACGGAGGAAGTGTCAAAAGCTGAAGAGGTAACAGGGCTTAGTGAGCTGGAAGAGTCTGTGACAGAAAGAAGTCCAGAATCAGAGGCAGAAGCTGAAGCAGGAGAGGAGGGAGGCCAAGAGGCAGAGATGAAGAGGCACAAGTGTCTCCCTCTCCCACTGCAACAAGCTCTCCTCCTCTCTGGACTCCCAGGCCCAGCAGAGGCATAAAGAGGCAGAGGAGAAGTCAGCTTCATGCAGGCACAGTCTCAGACTGCTTGGGGAAAACCCTGGAGAGGATGGGACTTAGGCAGCTGTGGGGAGCCAGGGACCTTCAGTCTCAGCAACTGCTTCATGGGGGCAAGACCTGCCAGAGATGTGTTGCTATGCAAATTAGGCCTGGCACTCCTGTGCAGATCCTGTTTTTGGTAATAAATAGTTAACTCCAACTGGCTTGGTTGATTTCCTGCTGGCTTGTTCCTGTCACTGGAGATGCTAGGGATTGACCCTGGGATCTTCTGCCTGGAAAGCAGATACTCTACCAAGGTACCACTCTACCTTTTCTATAGCCTAGCCTGTGACATCTTCTTTAATCGGTACTAGCATCCATAGCTGCAGGAAGCCAAAGCACTTTTATGTTCCCCCCACCTTAAAAGAAAACACACACACAATGCACAGGGGCACACCTGAGTCATGGAGCCCGGGGCATGCTGTAGTAAAACAGGACAGAAGACCTTTAAAATCCCAGAGCCAACACTGCAAAGGGCTTAATGGTGCGACAGGGCAACGTCCAGTTTGCCACATGCCGCGCTCTCAGCAGCGTTGCCAATCGCTCCCGGAGAAGGAGGGGCATGTGGGGAGGTGAGATAACAGGATCAGGGCTGCCCACGATGCCGTTGTCTTCTGAACAAGCAGCTTTGGCAGAGAGAGCAAGAGGGGCTGCTGGTCTGGACAGCCGGCTCAGAGGGTATTACAATAATCAATCCTCGTGGTCACAAGGGCAGGACTTGCTGTCACAGTGTCGTCATGGGATAAATGAGGGCACAGCTGGAGCAGATTGCAGGGCCTGGCAAGGAAAGCTCGCGGCCACGTGTGACACGTTGTGGGCTCTGCCTGCAAAAGGGCACAGGGAAATGTGATGCTGAGAGGAACTGATTCTCCCACGAGTCAAAATACCAATAGGCAGCGCGGAGATACCGTCAGCTAAAAAGGGAGGGAGGGAGGGAGGGAGGGAGGGAGGGAGGGAGGGAGGGAGGGAGGGAGGGAGGGAGGAAGGAAGGAAGGAAGGAAGGAAGGAAGGAAGGAAGGAAGGAAGGAAGGAAGGAAGGAAGGAAGGAGGGAGGGAAGGAAGGAAGGGTGCCAGGGAACTCTGGGCAGGAGCTGGAACTCTGGGCAGTTGAGGGGAATTTGGAGCATTATCTTTACTACAGATTGCATGACGACATCCAGAATCTTGCATACACATGCATGCACACATGCACCCACTTATCTAGCATAAGATGGCTTTTATTTCTGGAAATGCAGGAACGTGTTACTACGGTGTGTAAAATACGTCAGCACTGCACTCTAATCCTGCCCAAACGGCTTTCTGTGCTTTGCCATGCTGCAATCATAAACATATTTCCTCAGGATAAGTCCTCCTGAAATGAACTACATTAAATTATTATTGTTGGTGGGGGGTTTGGGGGGGGCAGGCGGGTTAGACTTGCTTGTTTGTTTATGCCAGGCATAAACACTCCTCGTTTTCCTGTCCCTCTTGCTTCCCACTTCCTTCCTCTGTCAAACACAACAGTGTGTCAGAGCTCGTGTAAGCATGGAGGAGCTCCAAACAGAACTGGCAGCCCAAAGATTTAAATGTGCAAGGATGTTTGCATGATAAATCAGAGGAGAAGGTTAAGGCTGCTTCGTTCTTCGCAGAGTACATCTATAACATTTTCTTCCTCTGCCGATGCTACAGGAGTGCTCCCTTGGTTAGGTGACAAGGGGGAAGTGAATAATAAAAGTGACAAAAATAGAAATGCAGAGGGAAGAGATCTCAGAGGCTGAAATTTATTATGTATTTATTTAAAGCATTTTTACCCTGTTCTTCAGCTGAAAAGTCTCCCAGAGTGGTTGACATAAGATCAATAAAAACAAAATAGAAAAATAAATAAGGCAGCTGTTGCCCACAGATTTCCAACCTAAAAACACAGCAATGAAAGGAAAAGGGAACAGGAGGGAAGAGGAAAACAAGGAAACTCAGAAACCTGTTCTTGAAACTATCAGCAATCAGCTGGAATGGAGAGTTCAGGGAGAGGAAAAACCAAAGGTGTCAGTCTTCAGCCCTGCTTCTCTTCCCTGCCTTTGCTCTGCAGCTTGTTGTAATGGGTGCTAATAGATGACAGTTGAAGGAAGCAGGAGCCAATGGAGCTGATCTGTCAGCAGAATGGATGGACACAAACCTACCCTCTTTTGTAAACTGCTTTGAGGTTTTCCTTTACAATCATGCGGTATATAAATGTTATGAAATAAGTAAAACAGCTCTGGAAGTCTATTCAGAAAAAAAGAGCAGACAATGTCTCGAATCTTTACATTTCTTCCATGCACAGAAAAGAGTTTAAAATCACCCTCTCCTTTATGTGGTTGGAGGAAAGAAGGCACTTTTGGCAGACGCCTTCTAAAGAGGCATTTCTGTGCCTGCCCATCACTCAAAGACTCCCCTCATCTTACCGACATGTGCACTCCTGCTACCTTGTTTCACTTTTCACTTTTGTCACCTTATGCCATTCTCGCAGTACTATAAATATTCAGATATTGTGGTAAATAAAGCAAGCATATGGGCTGAATTCATTCATCCAAATCAAGGAACCCGATATGAACCATTTAGGGTATGAACAGGAGTTGTTGCATATTTTGTCTAAGGAAATCAAACCTGAATGACACCCCCTCACGTATGCACACCTCACAAGGCATTTAACAGATGTATCGGCCAGTGCACTGAATGCTAATTCAGTCATCTGTCTTGCCCTCCCCCTCTGTGTTATTATGCAATGGGCAAGCAGTGTGGATTTTTTTTTTTAAAGATCAACATGAATGTTAATTCAACTTAAAGTCTTGTTCCTCACTGTAGTTTTGTTTTAAGGACACAACTAATAGCTTTTAAAAGTCGAAAACCTGGAAGGGTAGTCTTGTGATGTCACCCAATGCCCACAAATCAGTACCACTCACAGCCCCATCAAGTTCAAATGGAAAGAGCAGGTTCTCTAAACTTATGAAAGAATGGCACTTCCGACCCAAATTTGGTGGTTGTGCTGCCACAATGGAACTTGCAGACAGTAACAGCAGCTCAACAGTGGAGCAGACTCCCTTGGAGGTGTTTAGACAGAGGTTGGATGGTCAGCAGTCATGTATGATCCACTTCAAATTCCCGCACTGAAGGGGGTTGGACTAGATGACCCTTGGGGTCCCTTCCAACTGGACAATTCTCATTCTGAAATCTTGTAGGCAACCTGATTTTGTGTATAGCAGGATGCAGAAGATAAAACTGGAACAAAGTTTCCTAAGAAACAAAAATAAATACATAAAATAAAAATAGTAGATTGTGGCAGCGCAGCCAGCTTTCTGAAATGCTAATAAAAACTGAGCAGGGCAGATCAACAGGCTTGGCTGCAAATTAAACCATGTGGAAGTGTCATTTCATTGGGAAATAGCTTATTCCCTTGTGCCACTCAAAAGCTCTACCCAGGGATAATATTGAGAGCAAGGGAGCCTTGGGGGAATAAGAGTTGAGGATGACAGAGTGGGAGGCATTTGATCTCTTTGTAATGGGGGAAAGCAGCTTTCAGAGAGCTGTCTTCTGAAAGAAGTTGAAACAGGGGAACCACCTCCTCTTAACAAGGCACTTCTGGGTCTGTGCATATCACATGTTTTGGTCCCTGGCTCCCGTAATATTCAGTACTGTAATTATCTCGTGTGTTTATCCTGAAGGGGATCAATGTATTTCCTCCGCCAGCCTAGAAGCATTTGATCCACTGAGAAGTCAGGCAGCAACTTGTGTTTCTGAGGCAGAATCCGCATCCCAGTCAGAGGCAGAATCAGACTGTCCACCCATTGCCAGAATTACAGCATGATCCTGTAGATGCCTAGCACTCTGAAGAAGCCCCTTTGTAGTCCCTCTTAAACACCTGGGTCAGTGGGAGTAGAGCACTTCAGCCTTGGTTGTTCAGATGATATATCTCACAGCCAAGAGGACCATTAGGCATAGGTGCCAACTCCCCGGGTGACTGACCACCCACCAAATTCCCCATGAAGAGGCCGGGCACCTACAAATTTTGGTGCCAGGGCCATGCATGCTGCATGCACCCATGGCTCTGGGCAATCACAGTTGTGGGGCCAAGCTGGCACTCCTGCAACTAGGGTAGGGGTACTTCCTTCTCCTTTCTTAAAGTTGGCTACCTGTATCTTGTCATAACTGTCTATGACTCAGATACACAGTAGGGAGGCTTCTGTCCGTGTCACAGTTATTTGTCAGTAATAGCCCACCCGCAATCTGAAAAGTGAAGGAGGCTTAGGATGGTAACCGTTTCTTAATAAAAGAAATAATCTGAATGTATTCAAAAACAGCAACAACAAACCCTTCATAGTATTACTGCTACAACACTGCTTTTCTTTCTCATAATCTTTATGCATCTTCTACTATAGTAACATGCTAGGGAACTGAAAATAAAATCTAATCTGCTGGTGGAAACACTTATAAATGTCCACTATATTTTTGGTTTGTGCTCTAATCCATCATTCTGTCACAGACAAAGAAAATCATTACCCAAAAAGGGTGGGCGAAGCACACAAACTCATGGCCCTTGCATTTTTATTTTTTATTTTAAAAAACCCCCAAATTCCAAATATGAAGCAAACCAAGGCCCAAATCCTGCCATGCAGCTCAGGAAGGACCGCAAAGTCTGGAATACAAAATCCAGCTTGCTGTAAGGTACGGTCCAAAAAGGGAGAAACAAGTCCTGCTTGCACCTCTATTGATGCTACTAACTCACCAAGATCCCTTCCCAGAATGCAAAAGGAGCTCAAGCAACGGAACAAACAGCTTTGGACAAGCTTTGGTCTCTCAGTAACCTGGTTTGCATGTAACACTGTGGCATGGTGTGAACGAACAAGTGCACAGTGCTCAGCAAAAAACATCATGGCTGCTTTGCTCTTCCTCTCCCCTGCTGCCACCACATTGTTTTGGTGAAGTGTTAACATCCGAACTCGGGCTCATGGTTTGTCTCACTCCAAACAAACCGTGAGCCATAACCAAGAACTGTTCTTGGCTCACCACTCATGGTTTGTAGCCCAATAGCCTGGCAGCAGCCACAGGGGGAGAAGAGAAAAGCAGCTTTCTCACTGTGGACTGGCAGGCGTGCTCATTCCTGCTAAACCATCGTTTGGTTACATGCTGGTGAGGGCACTCTGAAAGGAGCCTATGGGAAGCTTGTCCATGCACCAGCTTCCTCTGTGGCTGGTTTCACAATGTGGGTGGTGGAGGTGGAAGAGATTCCCTTAGAAAGAGGCACTGCAGGGCTGTTTGATTATGCCTTCTGCATTGATCCTGCTTGCTAGGTCCAAAGACGATAGCAGCAATTAGTCACAGCACCTGTCTGGTTGTTGTTGTTTAGTCGTTTAGTCATGTCTGACTCTTCGTGAACCCATGGACCAGAGCACGCCAGGCACTCCAGTCTTCCACTGCCTCTTGCAGTTTGGTCAAACTCATGTTGGTAGCTTCGAGAACACTATCCAACCATCTCGTCCTCTGTCGTCCCCTTCTCCTTGTGCCCTCCATCTTTCCCAACATCAGGGTCTTTTCCAGGGAGTCTTCTCTTCTCATGAGGTGGCCAGAGTATTGGAGCCTCAGCTTCAGGATCTGTCCTTCCAGTGAGCACTCAGGGCTGATTTCCTTAAGAATGGATAGGTTTGATCTTCTTGCAGTCCATGGGACTCTCAAGAGTCTCTTCCAGCACCATAATTCAAAAGCATCAATTCTTCGGCGATCAACCTTCTTTATGGTCCAGCTCTCACTTTAATACATCACTACTGGGAAAACCATAGTTTTAACTATACGGACCTTTGTCGGCAAGGTGATGTCTCTGCTTTTTAGGATGCTGTCTAGGTTTGTCATTGCTTTTCTCCCAAGAAGCAGGCGTCTTTTAATTTCATGACTGCTGTCACCATCTGCAGTGATCATGTAGCCCAAGAAAGTACAGTAAAATCTCTCACTGCCTCCTGGTATAATGGCTAAATCAGGGCTTCATGCATGCACTCCACACCTTTTATCTACCATAAGAGATGTTCTGGGTTTGATGAAGCCAGCAGAGATGAGGAAAAGCACTGGAGGAAGGAGGCCAGCAGCTGTTCCAAACAGGGTGACCAACTATCAAGGACAACAGGGTTCCACTGCCTTCATGAGCTGTGCAGAAGCAGAAATTTTAGCAGGTGCAGCCTCTCTCATTTTTGCACAATAAGCCACACGTGCTGAAATTCTGGTCCTACAACAGCTATTGAGGTTAGAGGAGCCCTAGCTGCTTCTTCTCTTTGCACTTGGCAACCTTCAGCCTGCTTCAGATGTTGAGATTAAGCCCCATTATATTCCAATCTAGGGATCAAGCAGAGTTGCCAAATCAAAGCCAAATGAAAACCTACTGTTTGTGAATGCTTTCTTGACACTGCATTTTCACATAAGGGTCTGCTTCCTTAATGTTGCCAGATCAACACCCACCCACCCCTGGGAGGCTCCACTGCTTTTAAAAAGTGGCAGCAGACTTGTGTTTCCCCTTCTCTGCCTCTCTTAAAAGGAGCCCTCTCGAGATCTGTTCTTGGCAATCTTATTCTTCCAAGGATCCCAGCCCTGGATAAGCTTGGGCAGCCTGCTGTCACTCCTTGCACTGGCTGCTCAGAGCAGGAGTTCATCTCTCCCAACGCAATGCACTCTCCTCTGCCATCTCCTCCTCTCCCCACCCCCCCCCTCCCACAGCCAAATATCTCAAAAGGCACTTCCCCCATCGTGGTGACATTTGGCTTCGCAGCCTGATGGCTTAATTGTTCTTTATTCATCAGCGCAATTTTGTTTTAATTGCTCGTATGCCACCTTCCAGAGCATCGCAGAGAGGGTGAGGCAGATGGGGGCTTTATAAATAAAGCAGGCAAATAATATGCAATGCCATCTTCCAGTTTTTGAAAAGCCAGGGAGGGCTGGATGTTTTCTAGGCCAGAGAAGATGACTGACTCAGGAACTTAGGAGGTGGCCCTGATGGCGGAGATGAAGGACAGCATCATCAACTCAATACTGGTGTCCTTGATCTAGTATTAGCACTTGAAAGTACGTTGCAGGCATGAGATTCCCTTGCTCTGATGCTGCAAAGCACTTAAACTCATGCTCAAATCCTCTAGATGAAAAAGAGTTCCAATCATGTGCTTAAAGTTAAGTACTTGCTTGGCTGAAGTGCTTCTTAATGCATCTTCTATCACAGATTCTGTCCTGGCCTGGCAGGGGGCAGATTGGCTGAGCTGATAACTCAATATCTCTACCTAGTTACCAGCATGGCAAAGCTGGATAGATATCTACACCAAGGACCTCAAAGAGCAGGGTGGGATGATATTCAGCCCCAAAGACACTATGTGCGAGCGTTCAGAGAAGCAAGCATGTTCAATAATCAAAGCAAATATGCTGTAAGACAGCAATGGGGTGGGGTGGGGAGAGAGTCTGCAGTATCACCCAGAGTCTGCAGATGATAACTGACATCCACTCACTGAAATTGACATGACGACTGAGTACAGATGGCACAAAATTGGTCGTACATTAGGCCAATTGGTAGCCAGTGTCAAATGTGTGATAATATCATAAATATCATAAACTCGGGAGAATATAATCAACAGAGAGGTGATCAATGGAACTGTTTCTGAATCACCCCTGCATCTTCTTTTACTCCAAAAGACATGGGGGGTGGGGAGAGAGAAGAGAAAGAGCAGGAAGATCTACAAACCACACATGCTGCTTGCTGCCCTTCACAATCAAAGCCAGAAACTGACCTGTCAGGATAGTGAAATTAAAGGGAAACAATGCATTTCATAGAATCATAGAATTGGAAGGGACCTCAAGAGTCATCTAGTTCAAGCCCCTGCAATGCAGGAGTTCTCTAATTGCTCTTCTCAGCTCAAAGCAAAGACCCTGGATAGCTCAGTTGGATAGTGTGAGGTACCGAGAATGCCAAGGTTGCAGGTTTGATCCCCGTATGGACCAGCTGCATATTCCTGCATTGCAGGGAGTTGGACTAGCTGATCCTCAGGGTCCCTTCCAACCCTACAATTCCATGATTCTATGAATCAACAGGACTTCTTCTTGTTGCATCTGTAGGATACTTCCAAATGAGTCTTGAAAGTATGTTTTATGCCTCCTGGGCTTAGATGCTGTGAGGATCAGTTTTGCCACCAGCTCAGTGCAAGTGACCACCTGCAGCACACGGGCGCTGTTCAGCTCAGAAACGGCAGCAGTGCAAAACAGAAGAGCATTTAATTCCTGGGCATCAGCCCAGAGTCAGGGGCTGAGAGCCTGAACACTAGAGATAGCAATGCACTGCTGCCCCTAGCTGCAACCCAATGGCTGTGCATTCTGGCAGGGAGTGGGGAAATGGTCCTTTCCATCACACAGCCTCCTCTCAAATGGAGCAGGGGGAGGCTTGCATATTGCTCATTATGTTTTTGGGGCTCCCCCCACCTTTTGCATTTAGGAAGACAACAGGCCCGCTGTGGCAGCAAGGGCGTGAAGACCCCAAAACGGGGGGCTAGGCTACTTTGCATACCTTGTTTATATGTTGCTGGAGGCTGCTGTAGAAACTTATTTCCCATTCCTCCTGTCTTTGCCAGTGTATGATAATGGTAATACTTATTTGAGCACATCTGTCAGGCAGTTATGTGAGCCAAGGGCCACTTTCCCAGAACTGGAGTGAGATCTACAGCCAACAGACCAGGATGTAGGGAAACAGAGCAAGATGAGTGGAAGGTTTGACCCAGACTGGATGCACCATACATTTAAAAGCACAGGACTTTCCCCATAGAATCCTGGGAACCTCTACAGAGCTACAATTCCCAGCACCCCTAACAAACTATGCACCCTAATGGCAATCTGCACACATGCCCTGCATCTTAGAATATTTTAAAGAACACTTGCAATCAAAACCTTATAGAGGTATATATTACTTCCTTTTTAAAGTGCCACAAGTCTACCATCATGCTACCCCTGCTGGAATTTATCATCTTCTGCCAAAGCAGTTTAACTCCCAGGGAAGCCGCAATTCACATCCAGGCATTTTAAGTGGACAACTCTGGAGAGATATATTGAACGTAAAAGATTTCTAATTTTCAGAAAGCAGTCACAGCTGGTAACCAGACTGGTTATTTTCTATTCTTCATCAACAAGGGATCTGTTAAAGCAAACCCCTCTTGCAGCTGCAGTATCAAAAATACTCACTTCCCTCCACTTTCATAATATATTCTAGTATGCACAATTTGGCTTTCCTTGTTGCAAAATTGTGTTGCGGAATTTGCAGAGCAGAATTTGCCACCAGTTTGCGCATGCACCTGTAGTGGAAGCTCTCCAACGGATGAGACACACAGAGAGAGCTTTCTAAGCTCACTTGCTACAAGGATTCTCTGCTACCACCCTCTGGCACCAGCAAGTTTGAGATGCAATAGTCTGCCGTGGCTGGTCTGAACCTGCCGTGTCAAACCAGACTTTCAGGAGAATCTCTCCAAGGAGCCCCGAAGCACAGCTGCCATTGTCATTATAACCCCAGCAGAAAAGCAAATGGAAGTCAATCTTCACTTGTAAGTGTTTGAGTGAAATAGATGAGAGTTTGGGGGATGGCGAGAGGGGGGTGGAGATGGTACTCTCCAGCTCTGCCAATAAACATGCAAGTTGTTGCAGCACTTTCCTCTCTCCCCCCTCACTCCTGCAGTTGGGGAAGGTGGTGGAAGAACATCTCATAACCTCAATTATTATAAACTGGCCTGTCACAAGGAATGGGGGGAGAAAGGCGTATTTGAAAAATGAAATTGGGCCAGAGACATTCATCACAATCAAATTAAAGAAATGTGGTGCTGGAAACAAAATGCTTGTCATAAGGCAGGCACCGGTTTTGCTCACTTCGGAAAGTGAGCTTGGGAATGTAAAACCAAGGAAACTGCAGTAGAAAATGCCTTGATTAAAGAAAGCTCACCTGCCCATAACTACCTCCCCAGCTGTAACCTTTTCTGGTTTCCATAATGGGCTTCCTGCACATATAATCATGCAGTTAATTTGGTCTGTCGAAATGCCACCAAGCATTCGCTACCAACAAGCAATCATCATAAATCTATCAGCCCGTGGTGGAGTGGGGGGAAACACCATTGCAACATCAAGGTCCCTTATGTGGGTGGACTCACCCCACCACTGCAGCAGTTTCCCCACAAGTAGGGCTTAAATCACCTTTGTACTTTCACACACTACTGATAAGAGAGTGTTGTCCCATCGCCAGTTTGCAACCCTGAAATTTCACCACTTGAAAACTCAAGATGTGCTGCAGCAATATAGTGGTACCTTGGGTTAAGAACTTAATTTGTTCCAGAGGTCTGTTCTTAACCTGAAACTGTTCTTAACCTGAAGCTCCACTTTAGCTAATGGGCCCTCCCGCTGCCGCTGCGCCGCACCACCAGAGCATGATTTCTGTTCTCATCCTGAAGCAAAGTTTTTAACCCGAGGTACTATTTCTGTGTTAGCGGAGTTTGTAACCTGAAGCGTCTGTAACCTGAAGCATATGTAACCCGAGATACCACTGTATCTTATATAAATTGATGAATCAGTAACTAAGGTGAAAACCAAAATCTTGACCTTCTGGTCCAATTTCAGTGTGCTGCCCCCTCACCACACTGGCTACCTCTGTGTGCATCAACACACAGCCTGTCATTTAATTGTTGTAGTAATAATTCAGTTCTAGAAGATGCCAACCGCTTTTCCTTTCCCCAGATTTATGGGCATTATGGGGCATACCGCACCTCTTAAACATGCAGGCAGCTTTGTAGAAGTGAGTCATAGAGACCGATAGCCTGGTGTTCAAAGGGCTCTGCTATTTCTGAGAGCAGTGTTGTTTGATGAGGAAGGTGTTGGGATGTTGCTTTTTGAAAAAAAGAATGGGTGCACCTGACCTGAACTTGCAGAAGCGACTGCAGAAGTAAAGAGGCAGCAAAAACGTAAGGCAGCTTTTGAGGACTCTTGCCATTTGCACAAGAACAGAAAGACCCACTCGACTAGAAGCACTAACAATGTCATTAGCACAGTGCAGCAACTTTGCATCACTCACATTTACCAGATGTCATCATGTACAGAAAGTGCTTCAGGATATGCCTTCCCATTTCATTTCCCCATATATCTCCTGGGTAATGCATCATTCTCCTCCCTCTCACTGCACCAGCGGAAGGCAGTTGGCGTTCTTTTCCCGTCCCTTCACTCTCCAGAGCAGTCAAACCTACATCCTATCTAAGGCATCTGGGTCCCTCTTGGATGCCAGCTCTCCCTCCCTCCCATTTCCACCCCTTTGGAGCCCTCCTGCTTCAACATGCTTTTTGCTACCCCCCTCCCACCCCTTTGTCTTCTTTCCAGCTCCTGCTAAAACCATCTCTTCCTCTCCTGGCTCCTACTCTGCCTTTGCAGATGAAGATGAGCTGGGTAAATATTAGGATGGGAGGAGCTGCCAGTTTCAGTTTTCTCAGTTTCTCATTTTTCCAATGGTAAATTCAGTTCTCCACATTCCTCCAGCAATTTGAAATTGTGTGGGGTTTTTTTTTAAATCCTCCTTTCAGTGTGAATTTCTCCTAAGGAAGAAATGTTTGTATGCAGCTTTGACTAACGTACACATTTTATCAAGCAACACAAACCAATCAATGCATTTTTATATGTTATTTTCACTCATATGTTTGTTTTTATGCACCCTTTCCCCTAAGATATGCATTTTTGTGAACACTGACTGGAGAACTGCATCACAGAATTTGGGAAAGTGTAAATTTTGAAGGATGCCTGAGTTTTGGTTCTTGTGTTGTTTCAGAAAGTGCAAATTTGATAGATGTGGCTTTAAATGTGAATTTAATTGAACTTATCCCCCATCCTTAGTTAGTATGGCATAACAGAAAAACACTCATCTATGGACACACGGGGGGGGGGGGGGGAGAAAGAGACTGACTGGCTGGCTTACCATGGATGCATGTAAAGTATCTTGCATGGGGCAGATATGATGGATTATTTCACCTGGTATATTTTCCCCTACCTGCATTTTAAGATTTGAGTAAGAAAGGAGACAAAATCTAGGGGTGTGTGAACACCCCCTGCCCCCAACTTTAAGCTCAAAACTATCACTTTTCCCAGTGAATGTTCATTTTAAATACTTGCAAAAGCTCTTCAGCTTTTAAAGGTAATCAAACAACTCTGCCCCACAAAAAGTACAATGGGGTGGATAGTCAAGTCTGCAAGTATAAGGATCCCCCATGTGAGTTGACTCCTCCTTTCGCCCCCCCCCAGCAGTTTCCCCAGCAGCAGCACTTAAACCATCCCTTATGTACACTGATGGAGATGTCCTCTCCACTGATTTGCAGCACAGGGTAACGGAAAGGCTGTGGAACGTGAACAGAATTCAGGCATGGCTCTGCTCAAGATGGGCAACGTGCCCACTTCAAATTCTGCTTGCAACAACTGAAGCAGGCGAGAGGACAGTCACAGAGTTATAGACCCTGCTTTGAATTCTTGCCCCATCCCTAGAATCAAAACACACACACATCTTCACAATATCCAAGGGTGAGTTTGATCAAGTCAGAGCTAAGCTAATGAGACCAGTTTGGGGATTAGGTTAGGGATTAGTCTATATGAGCTTTGTGACCTCTTTGTTCCTATTAAGAGAGCCAGATGAGTCTGTTTGTGGTGTTTCCTTGCAGGAAAGCTCCCAGTGCCACACAAATCTTCTGTTCTAGAACTAAAAACACCAGCACTGAAAGCGACTGAAGAGTTAAATTAAAAAACGAGAGTATTGCAGAATGAGATATGCAGAAATGACAGCCTCCCTCCTATGGCTGATAGTCCCAAGAGTCAAGAGGGCAAACCCAGACAATTTAACTTCAAAAGGTCTTCTGATATCTCCTCTGCTTGAATTTCTAAGCTAATCAGCCAGACGGCAGAATACGGAGGCAGAGGCAAAGTCGGCACCTCTTTCCCCTGCTGCAAATATATTCGCACACAACCCAGTGCTTTGCTCAGCCCAACCGTAGCACCATTCTGTTCTGGATGAGCACCCCACCTGCACCCTGCAGCGTTGCAATCAGCCAAGCTGGAGAAATGCTTGCTTAATACCAGTCCATTGCATCATTGCATCAGTCCTGCTAAGAGCTTCTGATTGGCCAGGCCCATAACACTGACAGATTGGGGGCACGTGACCTTAGCATTGATAAGGAGCAAGCAATTTTCTGTCCCAGCTAAGAAAATAATGAAGAGGGAGGGAAGGAGGGAAGTGCACATGGATCTGGTGTGGAATTTTCTCCAGAGATAGCTCTCTCTTTCATGCTTAAGAAAAAAGACTCCCTAATCTGGAAATGTTAACCTAGGTAAGGTTGCGGTGTACTGTTGAACCAGCTCCCTTGATACCTCATTCTGGCTCCTCTGAGACCTCTTTCAAATTATGCTCAAATGACATCAGCTCTTTTTTAGAGAAAGAGAAAGGGATTATCCATATGTTTCTGGGAGAAACGCTGTTCAGGATCAACATACAGCTGCCACCAGGGATCCCTGGAACTTCAGAGGTCCCAGGGAGTTTAGGAAAATGGGAACACGCTGAAAAGCCTTTTGTGACTTTAGAATCACAGAAGTCCAAAGCAGGACTCTGTTCTAGATTTGATTTTTCCTCTTCTAGTTTCCTGTTTCTAAGAAGAAACAAGGGGCTCAAATTGTCTTGTGCAAATTCCAACTATCACCCCCAAACCACTGCGGAAGCAGCTCAGAGTCCAAGCGGCACATAAGGAGGTTTTCCCGTTTTAAGCCACACTCGCTGGGTGACACATTCTAGCAGCCACTCTTAAACAGGGGAGCATCGGACACCATGACATATGCTATCCTTTTACTGACAATCACTTGCTGCCCTTCCACAGAGCTTCTTAAAAAATAAACACTCACATGCCATGCTCTGAAAACATTAATTAAGCCTCTCAGCACCCCTGCATGGAAGGTATTATTATCAGACACCTCACAGATGGCATGAAGAGGGTAAGTGAGTTTCCCAAAGTCAAACAGCAAGGCAGATGTATCAAGGAAGAACAAAAACAGGAGCCACTGCGAAATGTGATAAATATTGCAACCCTAACCAGCTCTCTTCTAAAAGGAGCAGCATCAGAAATGCAGCAGCCGTGCCTGTCATGGAAGAACTCCTGCTACCCTCTGTCATACCGAATCAAGAACTGCTGGAAAAGTTCCTTTAAAAAAAAAAACTCCACACACAACAACTTTACTTACACTTTGACATCCAGCACTACTGGGAAAAGACAGACTTGAAAAGCAAGCTTGGAACTCTGTTAATTAGGAAACTGAGCGCACACATTTATAAAAGGATCTTCGAAGACGGGCTTTTATCTGATGCCTGAGATACAGCCTGCTTGGTCTGTGCTTGGGATTTTTGTCCTCCTCTGAGGCTAGGGGAGAGACAGCTGTAGTCGCTGACTAAGGACAATCCACACATCCACAAATGTAGGGGTTTGAGAAGCATTTAGCTACCTAACACAAATCCTATTTGGGATGCAAAACCAGGTTTGACTCTCAAGCGAATCTTGCTTCAAAACTCCTCAATCACTTTAGGCAGCAATGGGGAAGCAGTGGCACTCCAGATGTTGTCGTCTTCCAGCATCTTTTGGCTATTGACCACAGTCAATCCAGCAACATCTGGATGCCCATTGGTTCCCCATTCCTGCCTTAAGGAGAAAGGGGATTATCCTGTTCCACACACACCCCTCTCCCAAGCAGTGAGGGAATTCAAGGCAATCTTTTTAAAAAAGAGGTTCATTTTGTTGGTGGGGAGGAGGGAGAAAGAACTCAGAGACATGCTATATTTATTACAACCTGCTTAACAATGGCTCAGCTGAGTCAGGCATTAAAGGCTAGAAGCAAAGAACCCACAGGTGGCTGATGCTTAGGGTACTTTCAAAGGAAAACACACACTTCATAGGACACCAGGTGCCGTAACACAGTGCTTCCGTTTATGCAGCGCAGAAAACATGCAGCTTTTAAGGGAGCAGAGTCCACCCTATCTTTCTGCCAAATTATCAAAAGGAAATAAGGCAAAGAGAATAGTGTGTTATAATGGTGTCAATTAAAAATAAATTAAACAAATAAAAGAGAAAATGCTTCTGGCTATGCTGACAGTGCATCAAAAAAGCAAAGAAGAGGTGGTTTGGGAAGCGAGTAAAGTGGTAATGCGGGGCTTTTTTATACAGTAAGGTGTGTACCAAAGAAAGATAAAGAGAGCCGAAAAAACAAGAAATCTTACAAGAAATCAAAAGAAAAGAAAAAGAATTAATAAATTCCCCACGAAAAGACACTGGCACCAGAGCCTGCAATAAACCCAGATGCCAACTTTGCTGCCACATACACCCGGACAACACCATTACTGGCCCCAACAACATCACACATACCATCTCAGGACTATTTAATTGCTCATCGTCTAACATTGTGTATGCCATCAAATGCCAACAGTGTCCTTCAGCTCTCTATATTGGACAAACAGGCCAGACCTTACGCCAAAGAATAAACGGACATAAATCGGACATCAGGAATCACAAGACAGAGAAACCAGTAGGAGAACACTTCAATCTCCCAGGACATTCTATACAAGATCTCAAAGTAGCTGTTTTACTACAAAGGAATTTCAGAAATAGACTGGAAAGAGAAGCTGCTGAATTGCAACTTATCACCAAACTTAAAACCATGGAGAGACCTGGTCTGAACAAAGACATTGGATTCTTATCTCATTATACATGACAAAGCAATTTTTCACCTTCTCACGCCTTGCTTTTTCCTGTAAGACCTATTGCAGTCGTTAAGAGTCGTCAACAGGCTCATCACAGCTATCTGCCAATCACCCATTCCCACCACCCTTCTGAGTAATACCCCTCCCCACCTTCTCACTATATAGAAGGGTCTGGAAACTTCTGTTTCAGTGAATCTGAAGAAGTGTGCATGCACACGAAAGCTCATACCAAGAACTAACTTAGTTGGTCTTTAATGTGCTACTGGAAGGAATTTTTTTTGTTTTGCCCACGAAAAGAGATAGTGAAATAGGACATTAAGTTATTGCAAACGCAATATTCAATGATAATAAATCAGGAAACACAATGGGAAATTAAATATTTGGAACAGAAGCAATTTGAACAAGCTAACAAGCCAGAGAAACTAATAGCTTGGCAAATAAAGAAAAAACAAGAAAAAACCTGAATTAATAAAATAAATATTAAAACACTTGGTTTCTTGAGCACAAGAAAGTGGCTACTAACATTCAAACCACATTTTATTTTAGGTGGGGAAAGATGGGTCTATCTGAAAAACCATCTTGCCCTGGGGAAGAAGCAAGGAGAGCCTTTCCTAAGAAAACATGTTGTCTTTTCTCTTCTTTTCTAATGGTGCTTATTGTTGTAATAACCTAATGCAAGCAGTTTTGTGAGGTCCTCCTGAAAAGTGGTATAAAAATACTCTTAATAAACAAATAAATCTGGATTTGTTTCACCAAGCACATATTTCTAGAGCTGTCGCTAGAGATCCATAAGTGTTCGTCCTCTTAGCAAACTGGCCAGAAAGTAAATATTTGAAATATCCTCAACTGGTCTCCACCCTGCAGGTTGATGGAAGAACCAGGCTGGCTAGGACTATGAAGAGCAGGTTGTTGCTCAAAAGAAGAGTCTGACAGGATTAGACCAAAGAGCTATCTAGACTAGAATCCTGTTTTCTACAGTGGTCATCCAAATGCCTTTGGAAAGCCCACAAGCAGGATGTGAGAGCAACAGCCCTCTCCCATGTAGTTTCTCAGGAACTGGTATTCAGAAGTCTGGAGATAGCATATAGCAGTGGTGGCGAACCTTCTGGAGACCGAGTGCCCAAACTGCAACCCCAAACCTACTAATTTATCACAAAGTGCCAACATGGCAATTAAATATGGGATAATAATTAATATACCATAATAAAAGGAGCTGGGGTGGGGCTGCCCCAAGTTGTTGAGCGTTTTGGGGGGCATTGCCCAGAGTTCTTTTGGGGGGATTGCCAAGACTTGCAGATCTTTTGGGGGCGGGGGGGGGGCGGGCTTGGATCACAGTTGTGGTTTTTTTGGGCGGAGAAAAACACTCACACGAATTACAAATGCTTCCTATGGCATGCGGAGCAGAAACAACACATAGAGCTTTTGTGGGGGCATTGCCCAGAGTTTTTTTTTTTGGGGGGGGATTACCAAGACTAGCAGAGCTTTTTTGAGTGGCTTGGATCACAGGTGTTTTTTTTTGGGGGGGGGAGAGAAACACTCACAAGCATTATAAACACTTTCTCTGGAGCAGAAACAACACAGTTTCAAGAATCACAGGCAGCAACCAGTCAACGAAAACCCTTGACAAACCCACCAATCACACAAACTACAACCTGCTGGCTGCAAAAAATCCCACTAATCTCGGGGGGGGGCGGGGAGGCAGGAATACAGCTGCTTTGGGGAGATAAACTGCCTCTAAGCTGCTGCCAGGGGGGAGCGAGCAGTTTACTCACGAGGTGGCATGGGGGGAAGCGGCTGCCCAATTTGAAAACCCCAAACAACAGCATTGCTGGCGTGATGGCGTGTGCCAACAGAGAGGGCTCTGCATGGCTCACTCTGGCACCCGTGCCATAGGTTCGCCACCACTGGCATATAGCCATCATATATAACGCTACTGGTAACCTAACCCTCCATGAATTTGTTCAATCACTTTTGAAGATATCTAAACTGGTGGCCCTTGCAACATCCTGCTGTAGCCAATTCCATCTTTTAAGTATGTACAGCACTTATTCCACCATCCAGCCATCTAGGGTAAGGAATGTCACAAAACTTACTCACTGCAGGTTGCCTAGCTCTGAACAGCCAAAGGGTTAACAGCAGGAGACGCTAATATTGTGAACTGTTTTCTTGTGGGAAACTATTTCCTTTTTTAATATTGGTTTCCATGTGTCTAAAATCTGTAATCATCACTCTTCCCTTGCCATTGACCCTGAGGGCAATTCATAAAACCCATTTTCAAATTCATTTGATTGAGACTCCAGTACCTGAGAAAATGAACTCTCCCCTCCCCACCAGTTGGTCTTTGTAATAATTCATTAACAATAAAGAAACTGAAAAAATATTTTTTCAGGGGGTGGGGGAAGCTATGCTACCCCGCAGATACAATGAACAGAAAGATCAGAATGTTTGCTGGGTAATGAAACCCTCCGCTCCCCTGAGACACCGATTTTTACAGCTAGAACATAATCATCTTGTGGAGATCGAAAAGGGTAGTTTAGAGTAATGATGACTAATGCCCAAAGATCGATGGATTTAAGGGCAGAGATTTTAAGCTAGCCACAGATACAAAATCCCTAGATGGAGCAAGAAACAGATATCCATATTGCTTAGGTTTCCACTGCTCTATGTATGTTCAGCAGGGCACGTTCAGTGGGTCTATTTCCAAAATGAGGTACCTAGGTTTGCAACTCTAGACCAGTACCTTTTTGTGTACCCTCGAAAACCTTGATGTCCCCTTGCTGCCTCCCTTTTGTGCAGGAATGGGGCTGTTTTTGGCGACCAAAGAATCCGTACTTGAGCAATGAGTTCACTCATTATTATATTATAATTATTTCAATATAATAATTCATAGTGATTAGACCAGAAAGCCTTTAAGCTGCCACAAGTCTGTTGTTTTTGCTGCAACAGACTAACAGGGCTACACCGCTGGAAATTTGTTTTTGTGGAAAAAGAGCAAAACCCAAGATTTCCAAACAGCCTGCAAATGGTTGCAAAGCAGCAAGAGAAGAATAAAAGGAATGATGAGAATCAGCACGGAAGTCAAAGATGAGCTGAGATGAAAACAAGTTATGCAGGGGCCTCAAGGGGCACACAGGGAAAGTTTAATTTGATGTGCAAGGAGATTGCTTTAGAAATTATTCACTGTATTTTGCTTTCACAGGATATTACACATTGCAAGCAACTTTGGATTAAACCTAAAGTGGAGACTAATTCAATTTTTGAACTTCAAAAATCAAAACCTAAACCTCCTATAGGACGAGTCAACCTCTCATTTTCATCATGCAAAAATGCTGATGATGGTCACAATATTTTTGAATGATTTTGCTGCATTTTAATAACTGGTAATTTGCAAGTTTTAAACTTTTAATTCAGGAATTCCCAGCACTAAAATCTTGCTGACTGCATTTGAGCTGATGCTAGGCACTAGAGAAATCCTTTAATCAATGGAAATTTTTCAGAGACCTCAGAGAATCCAAGTAAGTAGATGCAAAAACAGACTGCAAAATTCTGACTGACTTTCATGAAGCCCTTTAACACCTTGTTTGCATCTGCTTAATAAAACTGTATCCCACAGTTCTTTGAACCAGGGACTGGTTTGAACTCATCACAAGCTAGGAATAAAAGAAGCAAAATACATTCCCACTAGAAGCAAAAATCCTCACTGCAAATTTGGCAACACCTTTGAGTTTTGCACCAGATAAATTCATTAGGTGTATATTTTTCTAAACTCAAATCAGATAGTACCAGAGGTGGGAAAACAAATAAGCCTGGATATGCAGATGGACACACCAGAAAGCAGTTGCATGATTTGGCAACTGATGGTCAGCAGGGCATTTCTTCCAGCTGGTCACTCCTTCCCTCCTTCTGTGCTTGTTGAAGCTCTTACCCTGATTCCAAAACTACAATGTACACTAGAAAACACTTCTGAGTCACTCTCAAACTGGCAATAGCGAAAGTGTCTGCAACATTTTCTGCAACACTCCTAATGTTGTCTCAGCAACAATCCTAATGACTTTATTGCTCAAGGCCATCATATAGCACACATGAAATGAAAAGAAAGGGGAAATTACCAAAAAATAATAATTTTCATTTTAGTTGAACAGTTTCCCCAGCACTTACCATTGGGCGATGGCATCATGTCTTTGGCAATTTGGGCTTGCTACTGAAGGCAAGGACTTAAATTGGTTTAATGGGCCATGGGCAGGCCTCTTGCCTCCTTGGAAGAAGCTCACAGCAAGGGGAAGATCAGACAAGCAGCAGATACAAGGCACTAGCTTGCCCTCTCCCTGCCAGAAAAGGACAATCATCTCCAGCTGAAGTTGAAGCATATTCTGTCCTCTGCCATCAGCCAGGAACTAAGGGCAGCTGGGTTGTGGGTATGTATTTCTACTTAAAGACAGGAAGGTCCACCTGTCCACATCAGGTGATACCGCTGAGGCTAAGTAACTTGCAAGAACTGGTAAGTGAATTAGCTGCCTTTGCTTTCCCCTTTCCCTTTTAAATCATGGCTGTTAGATTGCAAGCCTTTAAATTTTGTAATCATTTAGCAAAATTATTATGGCATAAACTTTCATGGTCTGGAATCCACTTTATCAGATGTATGAACACAGATTAACCTTTAAGGTGCTAAAAGACTCTTTGCAAGATGACAACAACAGCCATAGCCATTCCCCGTTCCCAGGGAACTGCAGTTCTGCAAGCGTGAGGGCCATCTAACACTGAATTATCAGCACCCTCACCAAACTAATTCCCAGGATTCCTTAGGTGAAGCCATGATACTTAACACTGGTACAAAAAAACAGATATGTTTACAGCAGAGCTAGGGTGATCTTACTGCGCATATGTAGGGCAGCCAAAACAACATGAGGTGACTATTTCAGGATTAGAAGCAACAGGCAAAGGTCTTATTAAAAAATAAGGACAATAATTTTAAACAAAATGTTTCCATGAGCCAAATATTCTTTCAATAAGGTCTCTCTGACAGTCTCTCTTAGCAGCTTAGAGTCTACTTAGAACAATTGCCTAAAGCTAACTTTAATTGGAGGAATATCATGGGGCGGGGGTGAATGTTTGCATTATAATCAGGAGTCACTGGACAATTGGAAGGTACCAGCTGACCTTGTTCAAAAATGGAAATTTCTATCAAGTATGCTGCTTAAGTGACTTAGAACCTATTTGCATATGCAAAGAACTAATTAAAGCACGGCTTGAAAAAAGGAGACTCCCTACCCATGAATATAGATACCACTGGAGCCAAAAGCTGTTTCGCTTGGAAATAGTTTGATGAACTCAGAGGACCATAGATCCTGGGTCAGCGCTCCAAAATGAGATCAAAGTCACTATTATTAGATAGCACTTAAGAGATTTCTAGAGGACCTACCTTTCCTTTACTAGACATTGGCTCTCATCAGACAATACCTACCCCAAATCACACTTCTCACCTGACCACTAGTGCTTAGAAAACTAAGAAGAATGATTTCCATGGTGGGAATGGCAATTTTTGCTAATCCTAATTCTGTTACATTGGGAGAAGTTAAACTTTCACATGGATAAAGTGATAGCAGTTTGTAACGGAAAATCTGACCTACAAGCCCAAGATAGGAACTGTTCAACTGGATCTGCCCCCACTGCCTAGCGCTGCCCTTGTCAACCAATGTGTTGAAAAAGGATTGTGATTATAAAGGTTATCCATTACGCAGTCAGCAGGCAGGCGATTTGGTACCAGGAGTGATAGTCATTTTCAGAAATGCATGCGCTTGAATGTGCAAAGCAGCACTTTAAGAGTTGCAAACTTTCTCTACTGCCAAGGTGGCTGCGACTGATGATCATACAGCCTTGACCTAGTTTTTAGGCCACCACCTTCACGGCTTCTCTCCCTGCCCCCCACTGCATAGATTTGCTCCTCGTCCCCAGAAGCAGGTGTTATAAGGTAAAAGGTGGCATCACGCCAGGACTACCCTCTACCACTTGGCAGTACATCCTAGACTTCCATCCATCTTCTACTGTACTTTAACTGGCACTGTGTAATTAACTTTCAACCCACCTCTTTTCCCTTAGTAAGAGAGGCTGCCATAGTCACATCTAGGGTACAGAAGAGGAAGCTCTGATGGTGGCAGCTTAAAGTTTTCACTGCTGTTCTTTATTAACCAAAAGTTGAAAGGTTTATAAAGCGGCTCAACAGACAGCAATGTGACTGTAACCACAACTTGCTTTGGTCATTATTAAAATGTGATTAAAAGCTTGTCAGATTAATATTATTGATTAAAAATTAGAGATCTGCAGAAGATCTATAAATGATCTGCCATAGGGGAAGATGGCAAACCTAGAGAACTTAAATCTCTCTTTTTTTAAAAAAAAAAATCTCTGGTTTCCAGAGGGCACTGAGGGCAGATCCATACCATATATTTAAAATATATCCAACACATATTAGCACACATGACTCCCCCCCAAGAATCCTGGGAACTGTAGTTTTCGCTCAGAGCTCCTTACAAAACTACAGTTCTCAGGATTCTTTCACATCTGACTGCATAATGCTTTGATTTCCTTTTGTTTTCTGATGTTGTCAACACTATTCCTCCACTGAGGTTTGTCCCCATGAACATTTTTCCCTTGTAACTGATGCTGGCAGCATGGAAACACTGCATGTAAATACAGAACCAGATCCTAAGTTCCTGTTGCCTAGGACTGCCATTTGTCCAGAATTTCCCAGACATGTCTGGGATTCATTTGTCATGTCTGGGTAGAATTTCTGAAGATTGGGAAAACCCTGGCGTATAGCAACCCATGTTGGAAGTGTTGATTTGCTGAATTTCCTTAAAAAATTTTTTTTTAAATAGCTGAGCAACTTTAGAAAAAAGAGAAAAGGTTCAACAACTTTTGTGTCTGGATTTTCACTTTTTGATATATGGCAATCCTATTGTTGCCAGAATTTTACTGGGAGATTTCAGGAGTAAATACATAAGCAGCCTTTCACTGAGTCACATTGAAATGTTACCTTAATATGGGAGAGTTAACCATTAGCTTCTCATGAGGCTGCATTCTAAATGGTAACAGTGAGGATTCCCAACTCTGTTAGCCATGAGAAATGAAGCAGGGAGTTCTTCCTCCCCAGAATAACTAATTGAAAATAAGAGTGCGAATCTGCAAATCGCCTGAATGAAAGTGACAAAAGTTGCTGCCATCTGGAGTCTGGTCAGTGGGCTGTGCTCAATGACTTTGAGATGTCATTCAGGTTCTTACTGGAGCATCAACATTCCAAAACCTCACAGCTGGTATCCTCAGTAGAAATGGGGAGAAAATAAATAGGATAGGGATGAAGCTAATTTCCCTCCTCCTTTGACTCCAACTCTCATAAATACATACAGCTAGAGACACAGTGCTAACTGCAGAACACAATGGCAGGGATTCAGAGTTGAAAATGCATAATGGGGTTGGCGCAAACTGACTCCCATGCCCTCTTCTCCCCACGGGAGTCTTCCAGCCTCCCAAAAAAGGGACATAGTCTACCCCATTAAGCAAGGGGAGAACAGGGAGGTCTACTTGTGCCAGCACCATTCTAACCCTGATAGAATGTGTCAAAACTCTCTTTTTCCTTCCCACACACTTGCCATGTGGCAGAAGGGAATAGCAGCACACATATCAAAAGGGGGGGATTATGTGCAGTGGGAGCCAACCAATTCTGTTCATTCTATCTTTGTTATCTGGATTAGGACCTGTGCTGGCAGGATGAATCGGGCTCCTTCCTGAAGCAGATGGACTAGTCAGAGTTTGTGGCAGGGACTTGTCCAAAAGAACACTGCACATATGTACACAGATCTTCCCACCTCACACCAAGTGTTGGGCACACCCTCTTGATTAGACAGGCCATTTTTCTTCTAAGCATCTGGGTACCAGCAAATCTTATTGCTGTGTCAGAAGAGATTTTGCCACACACGAATGCATCATTGACACACCAAGGCAGACTCCAGTCATTAGCCGCTGAAAGAAAGAAGCTGCCCTGCATTCAGGGTCCTTGTCACACGGCAAAAAGGAATGAGCTGCTTGTTCAAAGGTAATGGTTCTATAGGGGCAGAGAAAATGAGGGCCGCCTAGGAAGAGGAGATAAATACAAATGCCTTGCCTCAAACTGTGGCACTTTACAGTACGACCCTGGTCTGCGAGTAAGTTTTAAAAAAACGCTTCTCTAAGATCTGGTCTATACAGTGGTACCTATACTTAAATACTTAATTCGTTCTGGAGTTCCGTTCTTAACTTGAAACTGTTCTTAACCTGAAGCTCCACTTTAGCTAATGGGGAATCCTGTTGCTGCTGCGCCGCAGGCGTGCGATCCCTGTTCTCATCCTGAAGCAAAGTTCTTAAGCCGAGGTACTATTTCTGGGTTAGCGGGGTCTGTAACCCGAAGCGTATGTAACCTGAAGCGTATGTAACCCGAGGTACCACTGTACAAACATCAGCTAGAAGCGGTGAGGTTAGCTGTACCGTGCCAGGCTACACATAGGGGGCATTCACACTATTTTGGGGGAAGATATTTCAAATGCAAAGCCACCCTGTAAATTCTTTGATACCGTCAACACATTACAAACTTCTATCCCAGCCCTCTCTTCACTATTGCCAGTGATGTGGTTTTTCAACTTGCAGGAAGCTTTTTAAATATTCAAACTTGTGACCCCACTCTGCAATGATGCAGTCCATTATACTAGATGCTGCTCAATTGGTGCTAACCCATGACAGAGCCTCTTTGGTGGCAGTTCCCCATTACGGAAGACCCTCTTTGGTGAGGTGCTCCATTATTGACATTCAGGAGGGATTTTAAAACATTCTTGTTCAACCAGGCATTTAATGGCTGAGAGGTATTATTCCTGGCAATTTTATTAGCTCTGAGGGTATGTGACTGCTTTCAAATGTTTTTAGATGTTCTTGTCATTATAAATGTGTTATAATTAAGCTTTGAACTGTACTGCTTTACTACATTGTTTGCTGCCCTTGGCTCCTTTGGGAAAAGGGCCAGATATTTTAAAAACAACAACAAAAATCCAGTAAGACAGACTAGTATTCTATCACTTGCTTAGTTAGACCATTTGCTTTGAGCCATCTAGTTCACTAGATAGGATTGTACAAGGCTTATCTGCATGCTGTGGTGGGTGGTTTTCAAAATATGCAATATACTGGGTACTTTATCTTCTGAATTACCAATCCGGATGAGACATGTATTTTTCAACTAGACACAGAGAACGGGGCCGAAAGAGCAGTGTGTTCTCGTGTGTACAACCACTGAACATAGTCTGATGCTTTAAGTAAAAGTTCAACTCTTGGCTGTATTAACTTTTTAAGCAGATCAAATCGAGCAGTCAGGGACCTCTTCAGGGCTATTTACATGGGACTTTAATCAATTTGCTAAGTGTTTTACAATCCTTATATTATTATTTTTAAAAAGAAAATCCTATGAGAAAGAGTTATTCATCCAATTTTACAGATAGGGATCCAAAATATGAGAGTGAATGGTTTGTCCTAAACTACCTAGGGATTTTTTTTTAAAGAACCGACTAGAGACTGGACTCACTGAGCCATGCTGACATTTGACATTTTTCTACTTCCAGAAGCTTCACTGCAACTAGTATAACACTACAGGTGAAGCTCATGATTCCCCCCGAAGGCCTCTTCTCAAAGTCTGTTTCTCAAACCTGATGCCCCTTTTCCAACTGTCTCACTTTTAAGGGTGGATCTTTCTCCTCATGGTCTTTGAAGTGTAGAAAGACAAGGGATTTAAGCTCCAGTGGCACTTTGATTTCAGATTTACAGTCCACTTCCCTAATAAATCCCATGCCACACTTTAATTCCTCAGAGGGAAAGAACGTGTGAGCCACAGAAGGAGAAAGTAGAAACTGTTTATTTCCATCATAAAGATGCCTTTTAATATTTTAACATAAATCAAGCTGTGCTTTATGATGATAATAAATTTACCAGAAGAAACTTCATTTGCTGCCTGAGGCAGCAAAATGATTCAATTTGTTTAGTTTTTAAGCACAAGGAAATGTAATTGAGTCAGGTAAGGTACAGCTGTTTTAATTGACTTTTCGGAGAACACCTAGTGCTACAGGAAGCAGGAGGCTAATACAGAGGGACAGGAGAAGACAAGGATTACTCCACGAGCTGCTGCCAGCATGGATGCCCCCCTCCCCTTTGCTACTTCTGCCAACTGATCCGTCAACAGAAACTAATTCAAGATACACTGCCTTAATGTATGCAGGAAAAGGCCAAACCACAACAGATGCATAATCTGCATTTATTTCTTTATGCCTTTCTGAAAAATAATTACATACAGGGACAGGCTGAGGACACAGAGCAGCAAAGTGCCATAGTGAAGAATTGTTACATTTTAATAGGCAATTAAAAATATTGTCTCACGTTAAACCAGATGGGAGAAGGTATCAGCCACTGCATCATATTCAGCCAGGTTGAGCCCTGGATTCATAGAATCGTAGTGTTGGAAGGGATCCCAAGGGTCCTCTAGTCTAACCCCAGAAATATCAGCTAAAGCATCCATGACAGATGGCCATGCAACCTCTGCTTAAAAACCTCCAAGGAATGAGAGATTCTACCACCACCCAATCCCTTGGGGTTCTTGTAATAGTGCCAGTAAAATAAACACACACACAAACATACATTTTATCCATCTTGGTCAACCTCAATCTCTCTCATGTTTTAAGGCATATTGTGATACTAGCATCAAACTTTTCTTCCTCTTGTAGGGCTTTCACCATTAATTGAGGTAGACACCTCCACTGCTCACATACTGAAGGCACCTGGGAAGGTACATCAATACAAATCCATCAGAAAACAGGAAAGGAAGTTCTTCAAGGTGAGAGAGGAATGGAAGGTACTACTGCCAAGCCATTTCAAAAGTGCTCTTCCTATTCATGCAGAGAGAAAAGTCATCCCTGACTGTCAAGTTTCTTTTGAAATCAAAGAGGAAATTTCACATTTTATAACCTTTGGAGCAACATAAAAGGAGAAAAGATATAATCTAAGCCAAAAGGGCACATAATGCCACATGGGATTTAGATAAACGGGGAAGGGAGAAATCCCAAACGATAACGTATAGCTGAGGTGGTGGGGATGGGGAGGCTGTCCAAAGGACACATTTCTTGTGCAATACAGGCAATTAGCATAATTGTGCTTTGACAAGATGGAAAACAGAACTAGGCTTGCTGTTTGGCTGTAACCTTAGGAATTTGTCCAGCTTCAGCTTTCTGTGAAACCCATTGCTTTCTGTTCTTCTGAGATGGCTCGTGGAGAAAACGAAAAGGTGTGTCAGAAGAGAAGAAACCTCTTTGAAGATTGCCGGTGAAGATGTGCATTAAGTGACCCGTATTATCTTGAGAGTCAAAAGCACAGAAAAATTCAGTGACCGCTCCATGGGGCTGAAGCAGACACAGTGCTTGCGTTATTCAGCACCTTCTGTATTGTTGGCATCCGTCTATCTCAAGAGGCAATAGGTCTCTCTTGGGGTGAAATCAAACTGTTAGAGAATTAAACCACCTGCTGCTGCTGCTGCAGAGAACCATAACTCATAACTGCTGCCTCCCATATTGTTTTAGTTGCAGTAACAGCACCAGTGTCCTCCCGGGGGGGGGGCAAGCCTGGGCAGTGTGTATGAAGGTCCCAGGCTGCCCCCGCTCGGCCTCACTGATGTGGTCCAAAGGAAAGCAGAGCAATACGTTTGGCACCAGCTTGGCTGCAGGGGTTGTTGGAGGGAGGCATACAAGATGTCATCCAATAGCCTTAGGGACTCCACTTCAGATTTGTGTAGGGTTTCCTCTTTAGGCTTGTCTTCTCCCGAAGATGTCTACAGCCAGCCAAAGACGAGAAGATTGCCACAGTGCAATTTCCATACATTTATAGGTGATACTATCCTTGCCTGTCTCATATTGCATAAGGGCAGGCTGGGCCTCCATGCGACAGCTCTGTTTTCTCACTTCCAGTCTGACAAGAGTCTTATAACAGTGATGAGAAAGAGTGACAGAAGGAATCAGTTGTTAAACTTCTGAACCAATTGTGGCAGGACGGTTCCCATTTCAAATGGATTGTGCACATAGAATCTTAAAATCTGTAATTTTGTTTCCCCTCAACCTGGGCACTGTGTAATTCCTTACCAATTCACTCAGAGACAGTTCTCAGAAACCTGGTGTCAAAGGAGCAGCATCAGCTATCTGCAAGCTTTCAGGTTGTATAGGTGACTCTGATGCACCAGCAAGGACTGCCAAGTACAGCTTGAGATGAAGAAGAGAGGGATGTCATCAGGTTTTATTGTGCCTGGAGCAAACTCCCCCTAGTTGGCAAACATAGCTTTATGCAACATATCAAGGACTTTTGTTATCTATGAATAGAGTTGTGTTACAAAATTTGCTGTGTTTGTTTTTAACACACCTTCCAACAATCTGTTTTTTTGCAGCAAAACCAATTTGATTTTTATAATTATACTTGATAGTAAATTTGATTTATTTTTTTAAAAACCACTGAATTTCTTAACTCACTTTGATGAAATGTCAAATTTAATATCACAGCTACACCAGGATGGAAAAGGCAAGTATAATCCGGGGGTTTGGAAGATGAAATTTAATAATAGAAAAAGCAGTTTAAACATATTTGAAGTGAAAAGAGTTGAATTTCCCTCATATTAAAACCTTTGTGACCCATGACCCCTCCTAAGCTCTGCAATCTCCTAAATGCTTTTTGTGATTTCATCACAGAATGATGGTCAGTACTCCTTGTCGGCAAAGATCTCACAGTCCGAACTACATGCAATTAGAAGCAGACCTGTGTCTTTAAATCCAGACCTTTCCCCATCATGTATAAAGCAGGGAGGTGGAGAATGAGGATAATTTAAAGAGCAAAAGGGATGTGCAGGTGAAGAGAGAAGCTTCCCTGCAGACTTCCCTACCAGGAGTCTCTCACACTGACTTACTTCTGATATAGCAAGCCTGGCCAAGGGAAAAGTGACATTAGGTGACAGAGTACAGGGAAATAAGGCACAGGCAAGGAAGGAGTTAATAGCCCCCCTTCCAATCTGCATTTCTTTTATGTTTATCATAAGAACCCCTCACACACATCTCTTAGATTTACCTGTGGCAGACCCAGGTTTCAAAGCACAGTACTAGTCAGATGTAGCTTAAATTTACATAAACTGAAAAAGAGGTCATGTTGAAGGCAAAGTGGTGGGAACCTTAAAAACAACAACCATGAACCTGGGATGAGGTGGGAGATTAATTTTTAGTGAGCGGGAGTGAATTCTCTTGGCAATTTAGTGTGCTTTGGGAAGTAATGATTACCTTTATATTCAAACAGAAAACAATGGCTTCATGAATGTCTCTTGCTTTAGCTTCCCCTCATGATTTTATTCTCTCTGGTAACACTTACTCGTACGATTTCTTCATAAAGACACGGTTAGGTGCTGCCCTCCACATCTGGCAACATGCAGGTGAGGTGCTAGGAAATGAGAACTGTGCTTCCTTTACATGTTACCCATCCAGCAAGTAATTAGCACCTTCGTGCCTGCGATGGAGAGTGCTGCAGTCAGGGCCTGCCCTGCTGCCTCAGGACTGGTGTGAAACAGAGGACCACGGTAATGCTGAAGCGACTTAGCAGCAAAAAAGAACTGTGGAAACAGGCTTTCCCTTCAATGCTTCATGAAATAAGGCTTTGGTGGTACCCACCCAGACTTAACCGCAACCTCCTTTTCACCCTCTGCATAGAATCAAGTATGGAGGGGATTGGGCATTACATACAGAAAACACAAAAGCGGACAGAAGCAAAATGCTCACCAGATGAAAAGTATTCATTTAAATCCACAGTAACATCTATGCATCTGATCCCACATTACATGCAGCAAGGCAGATGTGTGCTGGAAAGACTGTAACAGAAATGGAGGAAACAACAGTAGTGTTGGAGTGGGAAGAATCTACCCCTGGGCATTTTCTCCCTCATTTTTTTCAGTGTAGGCTGACCCCACGCCATGGAACATTTCAATGAAATCTGATTCAACTAGTTGTGTCCATCTTTCTCTTGATTCTTCCCTGTTAGTTGAGAAAAAAGGAGAGTCACCTCAGGGGACATGAGAATGATACGGAATCATTGCTTGCTTTCATTGGCTGCTTGCTTGACTGGTTTCAGCAAGGCTCACCCCTCCATCACTCTTGAGGGAGAGATGCATATCTGACAGCCTCTGACATATCATAGGACATGAGAGGAAGACAGTTGGAAGGGAATCTGTGATCAAGGCAAATATAGAGAGATGCTGTGCGGCCACAGCAACCTGGTAGAGTGACCACACTCAAAGTTTTTACTTTGAAGGGGAAAATCTGAATTAAGAACGGAACCCGACAAGCAGCACTGCACCCAAAATTGATAAAGTGAGCACCAAGCTCAAGACGGGTTCTTAGGAGGTGCAAGATCAGAAGAAGTCTCAGAAGTCACCTCCAGTTTCTTTGATAACAAACGGCATCGCTCCATCATTAGAGCTTAGTTTCACTCAATATGATATTTGCAGTCACAAACAGAAAGCAAAAAAGTCCCCAGAGTAGGACAAACCCAATCCAGAATGTGTGCCGGAAAGGGGACAAATGTTTATTGAGCGTGCCATTTCCAAAGATCAGCTGAGTGTCTTTTCGGCTGCAATATGCTAGGAAAGCAGGGATGATATACTGGATCCCATTCCCAGCATAGGCTCCAGTAATGCCCACCAAGGACTCCAAATCGTGGGTGCAGAAAGCCACGATAATGGGGGGAATGAGTGTAATGACTGGGAAAAAAATCCTATCTACTACCCAAGGGTAGGTTCCCCCTTCCCGGTGGAAGAGCGTCTTCCAATTGTTCCTCAGAGTCACGGCAATTATAGGAAAGTTGGTGCTGATGGTGAAGACAGGAAAGAGGCCCAGGAAGTAGCGGATAACGGCGATATTGACAATGTCACAGCTGGTGAAGTTGAGCGTATACATATCCATGAGAGTCCCGTTCTTGAAGCAGTAGATAGCAGTGAAGGACAAGAGGCTGTAGAAACCCAGGATTAAGGTGTAATCCAGCAGGACCAACTTGTTAACGTGTTTCTTCTTGGAGATGGGAGTGATGAGAGATGGCAGCGAGTGCTGGCACATGAAGGAATAAACGCACACCCCAAAGAGATTGCGGATCCCTGAGAGTTGCGCTAAAGGAGGGTGACCTTCCCCTTTCCCTTTGGAAATCCGGAGAAGGGCTATAATTATCATGATGACAAATGCTGGAAGACAAGGGGTAGGGAAGGAGAGAGAAAAGGAACATGTTGAAGTCAGAGCAGAAGCTATGCACACAAAAACATATATTTCCTCCTCTAATCTCTGTGCTGAAATCACTACAGTCTATAGTGCAAGTGATAAGGGGACGACGACACATGCTTCCCTGGAGAAAGCGGTGCTGCATACAAAGAAAAGATCTACAAGGAGATAAATATGTGTGTTCAGCACCAGGCTGTACACTGTGGGTGGGGACTCCAATACAAAAGTACAGTTGGCTATCTTTGAAACAGGGTTATCCAGCAATCACACTTTCTCTCAGGGGCATCTGCCTCGTAGGAAATGGGTTTGACCCATCACAGCTGCTGCTTGAGTCCTCAAAGAAATATAAAATAAAACTGTTGTCTTTGAACTCAACACCTTCTCTTTACCCCAGGGTCCCCAGTCTCATTCATGTTAGTAAAAGTGCACTGAAGACATTTCCTAGCATGAGCATGTACCACTTTGGCGGAAAGGGCATTTGAAAGATTGCTTCTGGGCAGTACAGGAGCGCACAAGAGACAATGCTCATGCCCTTTGGTTTTCACAGCATTTGTTTGAGGAGAGTGGGACTGTATTTTACATAAATGACACAGACAGGAATATTTGCAACTGGCTTATATTTAAATTTAGGGTATTTGTAAAGAACACATTGACATTGTTCTGCATAAGAAACAGCCAAACAAGCTGCCTGGGACTAATCTCAATTGGGAGAAGGTCTAACAGGGACTGAAAAGAAAGCACTGAAAATTGGAGTTGAAATGCAGGCATAAAGCACACACTTACTTGACATTTACTACAACAGCAACATATAATGCTGTTTATTTGCTTGCCGAAAGAAGATTTGCTGGGGCAAGGCAAAGCAGGTCTAATGTCATATATTAAACGTTAGTGATAGTAACAAAAATAGTTTTACTGAGCTAAAATAAAGAATAAATAGGGCCCTCAGATGTGCTTGAACAGGAAGTTGAGCAGTATGATGAAGGGCACAAGGACCTTCAGTTTGAAGATTTGTTCCTTGACCACTGGGCACTCCATTCAGCTCCATTATGTTTTCTAAAACTCTAATGAATTAGCTAATAGGAGTGTGTTGATTCTTCTCAATCAACTTGGTCCAAATATGCCCCACCCCTTCTCAGTGACATTGTGACTGATCCATTAGAGCAATTAGTGTGCTGCCCACCAATTTCAGTCTGCCCTTAGCCACCACCAACTTAAGCCTGTCTTCTTTCTTGGCTCCAGTCTAGGGGGTGGCCCTAGCTGCTGGCTGCCTCCTCCATCCCAGAGTTGCCTTTGCAGAACTTTGTAGGAAGGAGGTTAGGGACAAATCTTAGTTGGCTTTACCTGTCTTTGGCTCTGCTATACCTACTGTTGTTCTCCCTGACTTCCACCCTACCAATCTTAATGGGCACCAGCAGCCACCGCTGTTTAGTAAATTTCTGCTTAAGTTTCATTTCTGTTAAATTATTTTTCCTCTCCAATCTCCATTTCTTATGCTGACCTTTTGAGCCTTGCGATCATAACAGCCTCTAAAACAGAAAGCAACCATTTTACAAGCCCAAACCTGAAGTGGCTGAAAAAAATTAGTTCATTCATTAGGCCCTCATCATTTTGATTGCGAACTTTCTTCTTGTGTCGTTTACAGCCCTTCATGATAGTGTTCCAGAGGAGGGGCACCATTAGAGGGGGCAGGGGGCCAAGTCCCCCCCAATTTTCAAGGAGGGGGCCAGGCAACCTCTAAATTCCATGGTGACCGTGTGCACACCATGTACATATGCTGCACGACATGCTGACATCACTTGCACATGCTGCTCACAACACGTCAGCATGTCGCTCAGCATGTGGAAATGACTCAGCAAGTCGCACGGAAGATGCACATGGTGGTCAGCACCAGCCCCCTCAATCACGGGGGCAAGCTGGCATGCTTGTTCCAGAGACTGGCCATTTTGTGCTTGAAAGGGGAACGTCTCCTGCTCCCTGCCTCAACTTGGTGTATTCAGTGGGGAGAGTGGCTGCTTAGGATAACAAATGGGCCAAGATGGGCTGTTTTGGCATTTGTACAAACTGTCTTTAGCTGTGGCTGAGAAACAGAAGCCCCAAACCAATTAATCAGATACTGTAACACACAGAATGCTAATGCACACTTCCACTGCACAGAACATTTAAAGCCATTTAAAAAGACGGACTTTGACAGCACAGCAACCAAGAGAGGAGACACAGGGACTAAAAACTAAGGTGACTACCAGAAAACACCCAATTAACTAGCCACTCACAAGAACCCAGCTAAATCCAGATTTTACAGCAATGCTTGGGCTTATGGGACAAATGCTAGGGGGCTCTTAATTAAATCGACAAGCTGCACATTCTGAAAGGCCCTATAACAGTAGATACAAAAAGGAAGACGGTCCCCCTGTAAATCGAGTAGCGACTTACATTGCCTATGAGTATTATGGAATTAAACCTAAGATACAATATTTAGTAAATTCAAGTGCACTTTTAGTCATGTGCTCCCTCCATTGTAGCTGCCTATGCAGAACCACAAGATCACTCATTGTACCAGGGACACATATGCTTCCCAGCATCCAGCATAACTCTATATAAAAGGGGTCAACTGTCATGAAAAGCAGGCCTAACATGTCAAAGCCTATTTTGTTTTCCAATTCATCATTTGAATACTGACATGCTCACAGAAAAATCTTATAGACAATATATTTCAAGGACTCCACTTTTTTATACCCAAAGCAACAAGAACTGAGCAATTTATACAGGTTGCTATCATCCTACCATCATTTCTTGTACTGCTTGGTGACCACCATTAAGCGTCTGGAGAGTCCTCATAAAGAGAACCTTCTTTGCGGCAAAGCATCACCAGATTGCCACAATTTTTCAAGGATCTGCTTTCATCAGACCACACTTTGAATATTATGTCCAGTTCTAGGCACCACAAATTAAAAAGGATATTGACAAGTTGGAATGTGTGCAGAGGAGAGCAACCAATATTATCAAGGGTCTGGAAACCAAGCCTTATGAGGAACGGTCGATGGAGCTGGGTATATTTAACATGGAAAAGAGGAGACTGAGAAGACATATGCTAGCCATCTTCAAATATCTCAAGGTCCATCACATGGAAGACTGAAAAGAAGTTGAGATTGAGATTATCAATACTATAAAGAGAAATTAGAAACCTTGAATAAATAGTGTTTTACATATATAATAAAAGATAGCTCAAAGGGTGTAATTTTAAGGCATGCGGGCCTTCCAGTTACAAGTCTATCTCTATCCACTGGACCAGACAGGCTTTCAGTGCATATTACTATCATGAGGAGGAGGATTAATTAAATTTCTATACTGCCCTGCCTCCAAGGATCACAGAGCAATTTAAAATATAAAAACACATAACATAGTAACAATCAAAAATAACCGCCATGAGATGTTCTGTACAGCGGAAGCTGTTAGAAAGCATTTGCCACCTCTTTGTTTACTGGAGAATTTCCTTTAATTATCTGTCTTGACAACATTAAAAAAAGGGGGGGGAAGGGGGGGGACACCAAAGATTCATTATAAAGCAGCTGGAACTGCTCCTTATAAGTCTCTTCTATCAATGACAAATACAGAAAAACTACAAACCACTACAGCAAAGGTACAAAGCCCTTCAAGTCATCTAGAACCTGCCCAAGGACACCAAATATTCTCAACAGAGTTTAAGAGAATTGTGAGCTCGGACATTCTGACAGGAACAAAGGAACAAGAGAGCAGGAGTGACATGGAGGAGACAGCTCTCAAGAAAGAACAAGCAAGGCAGGTTATTCTTCTCAGAAAAAGCAAGCAGAAGATATCCAGATCTTTCTCTTTGGGGAAAATAATTTGACTTGTGGTGTCCAGTCCTGTATCTCTGCCGTAGCTTAACTATATTTAACTGCAAGACCTCTGCACCTCTTCCCCTGCAGAGAGAGAAGCAGTAAATCTCTACTATCTCTGCTCAATCAAGGGTGAAGATCTGACCTATTTCCTTGCCAAGTTCCCTTATCAGGTACAGGCTGCTCATTTAACCCATTCTTTTCCACACCAGAAGGAGCATGTATTTTAAGGAATGCAAGCCACTCTTAGTATTTATTCATTCATGTGTGTCCTGCTCTTCAGCCCAGTGTCTCAGAGAGCAGCTCATACAAAACCAACCTGCAACAAAACAGTCCTTGCCCACAAGCTAACAAAACAGTGCTCGCCAACCGGGGGGCCATATGCCTCCCTGGGGGCCCCCATGATATTCCAAGGGGGCCACAGGCAGAAATTGGATAAATGGGGGGCCACGGCATGAGACTAGGGAGCTACAGAGGGAAGTGAGAAGTGAAAAAAACAGAGAAGTGACTGAGAAAAGAAAACAAAGATGTAGAGTGAACAGAGAAGTGACTGTGCTTCCCAATGGATGGAGCACCACACACACTCTGTGGCAACATTGCTTCCGTTTCCTTCTCCTTCCCACTTCCGCACACCAATGCTGCACGGCTGCAGCAGTGCTAAGTGTGCGGGGTGCTGTCTCTTCATGCAAGTATTACTGCACAAAGAGATACGTTGCTGAATGCAAGAGTTACACAGCCTCACGCAAAATCACCTTCATATAATGGTCAGAGGTGATCTTTGGGTTATTCCTCACAGCAATAGAGCCTGATATAAAAAAGCTTGTTTCTGGTCATCAAGAAATACTTATATTTTTTAATGTAATTCTTTTTGTATAAATGATAAGAATTACAAATAAAATACATTCTATTTACAAACAAAACACTTAAATAGGATGGAGCTGACCTTTCAGCGAAGCTATCGGCATGAACCCCATAGACTTTCCCATACCCACACTTTCCAGACTCTTGAATTTGATGCCTTTTATGTCAGCTGGTATGTCTCTGCATGCTCCACTAATGAAAACAGGTAGCTGCTTGCTAGTCAGGGGGACCCTGCAAGGGCACATTTTTCATTCCAAACCTGCTTCAGGAGTCAGTCCAACATGCCATCCCTGTGCCACACGGGATGTGGTGGTTTTACAAGCCAGAGACCAACAGGTACACAAACATCAAGTCATGGTGGAATAAGAGCTTGGCTATTTCTCCTTTCTGAACCGGCAGGTGCTTTAAGGGTAGCCTACACTGCAAAAAGCTGACCTGATTTTGCCTTCCTGTAGAGAACTAATCCTGTGAATTGGTCGATTTCTCTCACCCTTTTTAAAAAAGCAAGTTATTTTTGTGACGAAAGTGCAAGGCCTGGTCTGCTGACTACTGAATTCAGTGAAATGACCTCTTCTTCCCATCCCACACTGGATATTTAAGGAGTATCATCTTACTTTCTGGGTAAGATGATGGGTACTTTTGAAATTCAGGCACCTTCTCCATTATGGAAGATTGTAACGTTGCAAAGCTATCAATAGTTATGCAACACTTACATATACGGATTGTCCTTTATGAGAACAGTACCAGCACTTGGGATAATAGGTTCTTTTTCCTTTTTCAGCAGAGATCTGATCTGCCTTCCTAAATCATACCCTTTCAGCCGAGTTTCTTATTTTGAAGTACATGTAATTTTTTCAATGCACATTGCACAAAGATCTGGTGAAGTTCAACACTCCAAAGCTATCCTGGCAGATCTATTTTCCTAGTCAAGGGGATATAGGAGGACATCCCTTTCCCTTGTGCTGCTGGAACTGTACAGCTAAACATTCACAGGCTAGATTTATCTTCCTGTCCCTATGTGGCAGCAAGATGAAGACAAAGCTCCAAAACCCAGTTACGTCCAGCGATAAATCAAAACGAAGAGAGGGTGATAGTCTGTAACAGATAGCTCCTGATAGACCAGGAGGGAAGCTGGGTTTTGTGGCCATATGTGAAGCTCCATGCATCTGTATTCATGTAACGAAGGCAATGAGGATGAATACAACAACTCAAATGCTCTGGTAGTCTAAAGCAGAAGGGGAACCTCAGACCTGGAAGCCCTCCAGGTCTCTCTTATCTGGCTTCTGGGTTTCTCAAGGCCACACCTCACCAGCCCTGTTTTATACCTTCCTTGAGTGTTTTCCTGGTTGAAATGCTGAAGCTTTGATAATGTTTCTTGCCTGCCTGGATAGAGATGGTGTGTGCGCTTACCAGCCTACTATACAAAGGTAATGTTCAAATTAATTGCTCCGTCCACTTCTGTCTCTGGTCATTATCTGCCACTGTGCCTACTAGAAGGGAATATGGCCCGTAGGCTGAAAGGGGTTCCACATTCCTGCTCTAAGCGATGCTCTTTATTCTAGCATTGGCTTTCCCAGCTACTCAGCTCCTGCTCAAATAAAGGTCTCTTACAGCTAAAGAACATCAGTGGCCAAGTTTACCCTTTCCATAGAGATACCAGAGACACGGACAATGTGCCAGAAATGGAGACATCTGATAAAGGAGAATAAGAAGCAAAGGCAAAATATGTGGTAGTCAAACCTGTTAAAATTATAATATGGTTTTATTATTGTCACTATTTACTAAAAAAAATAAATCCCCCAATGCACAGCCCACTTAGCACTATTTACAGCTGCAAAATGAAAAATAAAGCAATACTACCCCCATCTATTTAGGCTCATTTACCATTACTTAATTTGTTCCAGAGGTCCGTTCTTAACCCGAAACTGTTCTTAACCTGAAGCACCACTTTAGCTAATGGGGCCTCCCACTGCTGCTGCGCCGCCAGAGCATTATTTCTGTTCTTATCCTGAAGCAAAGTTCTTAATCCGAGGTACTATTTCTGGGTTAGCGGAGTCTGTAACCTGAAGCATATGTAACCTGAAGGGTATGTAACCCGAGGTACCACTGTATTTAGAAAAGTGAGTGTAAGAAGCCAGGTTTTGTGAAAACAAGGGCTGTTCAAAATTTCTCTGGACAGGCCCTCATGAGGCATTTGTGGAAACACAGGAGAGAAAAAGCAGTGGAGGTGACGAATGGAGAGAAACCACATAAGGCAAAAGATAGGGAATGAGGATTATGTGTTACTTTTAAAGATAGCTCTTCTTCCTAAGAGCTCAGATTGGTAGTTTAGTCTCACATCCCTGTGTGGTGGTGGCTTAGTCACAGAAAATGTGATTTGCCCAGTGAGCTGCAGTACTGGGAGTCCTACTTCAAGCATTGGAATCCCTAACCTATTCATACATAAGCCACATGAACATAACCAAGCTTTGATATGAATAACAAAGGATGTTGTGTTGTGCTACTTTTTAAAGAACTAAAATAGATCCTGGTGCAATTCTGCAAATGGAAATAATAGGATGGTTATTTCCATTCCCTATTCTCTCACTGGCAAACACATTCTGTAATGATCAAGATGATATGAAAGGGCAACAGTTGCTAATTTGGGATGTTCTCAGGCTGGTCTGTGACCCTTGAAGGAAGCGAAAGGTCCCCTGAATGCACTTCTCAAGACTTCCTCAGAGCATGTAGCCAACATGTCCTTGAAAGTCACAACCTCCTTAGAGTTGTTGAAATGAGGATCTCTGGCAAGTCTATACAGCATTACCAACTGGGAAATCAGCAGGAGCACAAATCCCCAACAAAAAGAAATGCAAATTCTGCAAAGACAACATTGGTATCATGAATTGACACATAATGGCAGGATCATGTTGAGGCAACTTATATAATAAATTTACACATGTTTTACTGAAGTATTAACACATTCTGTGCCACATGGAAAAGTGTTGAGGGGGTCTCAAACCAAGGTTTCCAACAGTCAGTGTTCCAATGCCTTTTACTCCTTTATCCTCAACAATTCTGCAGTGTCAAAGCTAGTGTCTTACTGCCTGAGCCAGCTGCCACTCCTGCCTTGGGTTCTGAATTTTTGTTAATGAAAATGTTGGTAAGCTGGAGTCATGAAGGATCTGGTATATACTGGCAAGCAGCTTTGCCTTGCTTGCTTGCAACCTACCCAGTCACAGAGAAAGGGAGGGTGAAAAGCAGCGCCACCGCTGCTGATACCTATACCTAAAAAACAAAAAATAGGCAGGGCAAAGAGAAGAGTGAAGAACCAGGAGTGGAAATGGAGTGACCGGGGAGGGGAGGCTTTGGAAGACCCTCTCAAACCTGGTGGTGCCTCCAATAATGTCAACTGTCTCTCCAAGTCAATTAGGTCACACCAAGCCCCCAAAAGCCCTTGCAGCCTTGTCAGTACAAGCTGCCTGTCTAGGCCTCTGGTCTCCTGATCATAACTTGTTTGCCTTTGGCCCTTCAACCCCTGGAATTCTTCTTTCTGCCTGGCTCAAACTCATTTGCCTCAGACCCTACTATACTTGATCTGATGCCTGAGACAAAGCCCATCTGCAGCCCACCTCAGAGTCAGGGAAAGGCCCGACACATACCATTATTAAATATGATGTCTTCATGTAGTTGTTTTTTTTAAAAGGAGCTACAAAGAAGTCACAGTCTATCTAAGGTGGTAGTCAGGAAAAGAAAGCCAAGGTTTCCTGCTCAAGGTGCTCTAAAAGCATGTTCTAAAAAGATTTAGCCTGCACAATATGACCAGGCCTTTAACACATGAGAGCAGCAAGGAAGGCGCATAATGTCTTTTTCTTCCCTGCCCCTTTCCTAGAACAAAGAAAAAATCTGAAGGGGAACTCAAGAGTGATGAGACTTCCTCTTGCAAGACCTGCTGTGAGGAAAACAAATGCTGTCTGCCCAACTTGACCCAGAAGATGTTGATTTTAGAGAAGTGGACAACTCTGCTACAGGGAACTGTTCTTCTGGCCAGATGTGGAATGAATATGTATGAGCCTATATCTAAACATTGGTACTTAGGGAAAGCCTGGAAGCCTGGGGATATTAAAAATTCCATTTGTGGCAGAAAGATAAGGACACGGATCTCCACAGGGAACACGGAAAAGTTAGTTTAGCTTTCCCAAGCTCATCAGGTATTGTTTGACAGAAAGTGTGAAGTTTTTCGGAATGAGTGCTCCTGTCACACATAAAGCAAGTGTAGGCCAACAGAGGCTTCAGACCACCAAGAAGAAATCAACAACATCAGGGACTGAAACGTTAAGTTTTTCTATGGAGTCTTGCACTGGTCACTACTAGATCATTCTGCCTTCATGCTAATTGTTTGTTCTTATGCTGACAATTGTTGGAGGATGTTTATACTTTTGGGTTATCTTTCCTGGTTTGTGAAACCTCATTCAAAACTATACCTAAATATCAAATGGCATTCCTATACAATTATGTTCCATTTTCATAAAAGTAATGTTCATGTTACTTGCGGAGCTAAAATGTGTTGGCTCTTGTTCTGCTGATCTGGAATCCAGCAGTTATTCTGGGCAATTTGACTATATCTAATTGTTTAAATACTGACTTTCAGTTCTAAGCATTATTGGTCAAGCACATCAAGCAACTTTTCAGCAACTGTGGATAACTATGCTAGGTTATCTGCAAGGCAACAAAGTCAAGAGCAATTTTATATGACTGTATCTGCGACTGGACTTAACTGTCAGGGGTCCTTTACCTTTACCTTTTTATATACACTCTCAGACAGAAACGGAAAAGGATCTTGTGGCACTTTAAGGACTAACACATTTGGTCCAGACTACAGTTCACATCATCAAGTGTTATCCTGACTTCCACACATAGTTGGTGAGGGAATTACCGACATTGAGGTCAGAGGGAAATGAAATGCAGAAAAGGACAGTGATAATTACATAATTTACTATGAACATCCACAAACCAGTTATTGATAACATAAATATATTGATACTACTAAGCCTTAATACGTGTACAGTGATAAAAATCATTTGTCTCAATTCAATTCATAATAAATCTCTTAATATGCTATAATTCACCTATGGACTGAATCAAGATAAAGGATATTTAACTTGCTGACAAAAGCAAAGATTTTATATTGTGATATGTTAAGGACTACAGTTAATTAAACGCAGTAGAATTCAACATCCTGCTTTCCCACTACTTCTCCCCCATATGTGCTGTTCTGAGGGTTCTCTCAACCCCCACAGAGCCAATTTTGGGAGTTGCATGAAAGGAGGAAAAGAAGTACTGTTGCACAAGTGGAAGAATCCTGTCCATAATCATTACTATTTATTTCCCTCCATCCTCACTGTTAACACTTCCTACCATCACCATGTGTATAAGTACCTCTAACTCTTTTCATGTGCCACAAAGCTCTTAGTTGGTTCTGCTGCAACAGAGTAATGAAAGACTACTACTCTGGAAATTCTTGGCCAGAACAGCTCTCTAATTACATGCAACAGGAGATATACACAGAACAGGAGGTGTAAATTGAGGTCTCCCATTTCCCAGCAACTCAGTTATTCTACCTTCCCCAGAACCATACATTCTTTAAGCTCAAAGCCTTGAGCAACACTGATCAAATGCCACTAGAAGGCATGAATGACACTTTCAGTTTTCACTTCTCCAAGTAATGCAGAGCAGATGAGAGCATGAAATTCCACCCCACCATCTTGACAGAATAGGAGGTGCCCATAGTCCATGCCTTCCCTCAATCCACTTAGAACTATTTGTTTAAACAAGCACTGTGCCAAGAGTTTTGACACATTTCTGGCAGAGCTATCCATCAGTCCTAGCTGATGGCGTGACAGAACTTTCCTCCCAAAGCGGAGAATCAATACGCCAGCACATAATGATAATGAATCACCCTCTTTCAGTACATGCCTCTTGCTTTGTTCCTCATCGAAAAAGTATCAGGATAGGAGGAGGAAGCACCAGGAGGAAAACAGGAGGAGGAAGAGGAGAGGATATTGCAGTCCCTCTGAAGGTGGGAAATGCCCTTAGGAGAGGGTTCAGGGGCAGATTCTTCCTCTCACAGTTGCACATGCTCCTAGACAGTTGTTGTCAAGATCCCTTAGTACAGTAGTACCTCGGGTTAAGTACTTAATTCGTTCCAGAGGTCCGTTCGTAACCTGAAACAGTTCTTAACCTGAAGCACCACTTTAGCTAATGGGGCCTCCTGTTGCCGCAGCACCGCCAGAGCACTATTTCTGTTCTCATCCTGAAGCAAAGTTCTTAACCCAAGGTACTATTTCTAGGTTAGCGGAGTCTGTAACCTGAAGCGTATGTAACCTGAGGTACCACTGTATAAGCAAAGGCTTGCAAAATGTTAGGGTGATGTCCTAGAGACCCAGCAAAACACTGGCACTGAGAGGTTCTGAGGTAAGATTCAAGAGAAAAGCAAACAGAGGGTAAATGATGGACAATACTGAAACACTAGTATTAGTCTAACACACCAAGATTAAAAAATAAGTATCTTGTAAGCCACATTGATTTCAGTTCCCCTTAATTTCAAGTAATCATGTCTTTGATCAACTTTTTTAAAGTTTCCAGAAGGAACAGGAAAAACAATAGTCTTGTGGCACCTTAAAGACTAACAAATTCATTATGGTGCAACTTTCATGGAGTAGAGTTCACTTAATTTGATGCATGATTATGTTTTTTGTTTTAAGTTATTTAACAATTCTCCTGTAGGTGGCATCGTCTTCTTCTTCACATTTATTTGAGCCATAGGCTTCATTCTATGCAAGCTTTCATAAAATTTATTACATATTCCAGTACACAACAGTGTCAAGAATAACAAACTATAAGAACTGCAATGTCTGAAATACATCATTAATATATCACTCTTAGGAACAAGAACTCAACAGAAATGACAAAGAAGTTCAGAATGTGAGCAGGCTCTGGAAAAAAAGTGTCCCCAAAAGAGGACACAGGAGCAATGTGGAGGGTCAGCCTGTAAGGAGATAGAAGACCAAGCAAGATATAGGGAGGCATTATAGTCTTATAAAAAAAGACTGCAGGCACCTAGTCAGCAAAATGGGAATGCTGTTTTGCCTAATTTATTCTCATCTAGTAGACAGCAAAACTTCACAATCTGGTGGCACTAGCAGAACTATGTACTTGCTACGCTGCTCAATTTCAACTAAATGCACTTTATGAAATTCACTTATGTCACCCCATGAGAAAAAGGATGATATCCCTCAAACTGAGTATGACAGAATACTGTGCATTTAGGTGGTAAAGATGGGAAAGACTGGGAAAGTGCCCACACTGCTGTAGCAGCTAGAAATGTTTTTTAAGCTTAAGAACAAGGAACAAGGTGAAAGTTACTTTAAACAGCATAACTTTAAACTTTTTCCTACATTTATGCACCGTTTTGAGCTATGGCAGTGCAGGTGCCCTGCCTCATTGTTGTTGCTTTAGTTTTCTGCCTACTGCTTAGAGGTATTTTTATAAGTACACTTCACAATGCCTTGCTCTGAGAAAGGCTCCTTGGGCCTTTCCTCAGGTGCTAGAGCAAGAGAGGAGGAGGGTACGGGTGTTGGAGAGGCTCAGTGTGCAGAGGCAGCAATAATGAGAGTGGAGAAATATGAGAGTGGAGCAACAATGAGGCATGGGAGCAACAGTCCATGCTTGTTAACCTAACCACATTTGCCTGCTGCCTGAGACAATGGTTTCAATGTGCCTCGTTATAGCACCAGCTCTGCCAATGTATATTTGGACAGAACTTGGGCATGTCATGAACAAGATGTAAATCTTACATAACAAGAAAACTTCTCGAATTTGGTGGGTCTAGTATCCAATGAAGCACCACAATTTCCTAGAACTGCCTGGGCAACAAAATACTCTACTACAGATATTAAGGCATGTTGGGTTACTCCTCCTTTCTACCCTGGATGTAGCACAAAATTGAAATAAACAGTTGCTCTGAATGCCACAGCTAAACATAACTGAAGTGGCCCGTGCAAATGGCACAACTTTCTCTTCCAGTCTGGGGGGGAAACACTCTTCTTAAACACTCATTTTATCTAGCAAGATCTTCAACAGCCAGATACAGCACTCTATATCATTCTTGATTTTTTTATCTGAAACTAACAAGGGACTAAGACTCAAAATGGCACCACTTTACCTCACCCCTCACCCCCAACAGACGGTGCTGAAAACTAGTTCTTCAGCAGATGTTTCACAAAGAGATGAGATTGTGGAGAAGCATGGTATTTCAACTTTGTCGTTGTAAATATATTTTCTTCTCCCTTCTAAGTGCATTATTTATCCACTATACAGCTGTTCTTGTCCTCCCTCAAAAGAAACAAAGAAAATGCACACGTACAAACTTGATGAGATAAGGACGTCACTTGAATACCCTTAAAACAAACATGAAATGGCTTGTGGCTCAGAATTTTACCCATCCTATCTGTACAGTGTGTAAAACAGACTTGAAAGAGCAAGAAGTCTGAATGAGCCTATCGTAAACTATCACAGTAAGCTCAGCCTTTTATCAGAAGAAGAGTGCCTGTCTAGAGGGGAAGGATGCTGACATACTAATCTCACTACAGGAGACTGGAAATAGCAAGAGTTTTTAAACCTCTGTACAAGCCATGGCTCTAAAAAATTGAAGTATTCCCCCAGTCCTCTTTCCCAATTTTAGGAGTGGGAACAGAACTAGTTCATAGATGGAATCTCCGGATGAATTTACATTTTAATTTAAAAACAGCAGCAGGACAGTCGTACTACTGTATGGAATTATGAATCTATGCAGCAGCTCAGAAAAAGAGGGTTCTTTTGTTTTGTTTTGGCTAATTGCTCATCTTAGAGAAGGCAAATGGTAACAGATGAACCACCACAGAAGAAAATCACATGCATTTTAGGTATTTTTTCTAAGTAAGGATTGAGGAACACTAGAGAGAGGCTCTCTGGAAATGCAGAACTAGTTTCTTTCACTTGTGTAGCAAACTAATGCATCATATGCTTTAAATAAAACAAAAAAAGGAGCAGCTCGCTGGATCTTCTCAAGATCAGGGGAAATGAACACATCATTAAGTGACTATCCAGAGTTCAAACCTAGAAGCATCACACTCAGTGTTGCTTGGGAATTCTAAGAAAACAAAATATCAGTACAGTTTTGAAACCAGTGGTTAAAATCAGGACAGTCCTGAAAGGTTTATTCTACCATCTTATTTCAAAATGGTGTTCAACTGTATCCATAAAGACAAAAACCTCTTGATGTCAGGAACCACCATGCAAAATTGGGTTATAATACCCAACTTTCATTCTTATCCCAAGTTCAAGCACCACTACTGTCTAAAACATTTATTAACAGATTATATAAATTGTTAAATGTGTACAAATAATGGGAACCGTACTGCAGAAAGGGCCTCTTTTGAAAACCATTCTACATTATACTTCTCCATCAGAGGCACCGCTTAATCTGAGCATTTTTCCCAGTTGTGTGTATGTAGGGAATCTGCCACTAGTACTGATTTCCTAATCTATCCACTAGTGAAGCAAGGCATACTGTATCGACACAACCATTTTCTTAAAAATAACTTTCCAAAATTTAAAGCCACTGTATTGGAAAACAATTGAATGAGAGTTCAAAGGATGAAAAGAAAGAACATGCATAGATGTGCAAAGCAGAACTCTCCAGTTTTACTGTCAGTTTTTCTGCAGTGTTGCTATAGGACCTAGATGCACCTACCTTTGAATAAATATACCTACAATTGTTCAAAGGGACTTACTCCCAAGTAAGTGGGCAAAAGATTTCAGCCTCCATCTTCTGTGTGGTCTTATCAGTTAGAAGAGCAGAAATCCAGGCACTACCTTTCCGAAGTGTTTGTGACAGTCCATGGAAGAAGACTGCACAGAGAACTAACATGCTAATTTTCCTGAAATGAGTAAATTTGAGGGCACCACTGAAAGAAAACTAGACTGAAAAACTGAAAGCACGCACTCTGGGGAATTTGCAGAAGGCATAATTATTAAAATATAACAACATCCAATAATAGCAGATATAGCATCTGTAACAAACTGAACAAAACCTGCTCCTGACTGAGGGCTAGCTGGGTAAACTCTTTTTTTTTTTTAATAATTTTTATTAAGGTTTTCCAAATTAAAACAAATAAAATCCAATTCATAAACTTTTTCCAATATCCAGGACTTCCCCTCCCCACCCCCTCTTGTGTTCCAAATCTTCCAAAAAAGCAATAATATTCAACAAATTCTTATTCCCAAAATACACTCATCATCAATAACTCAATTTATCCAAATTTCCATCCCCTAAGATCGACCTATTCCCTTCCACGAGTTCCCCCCTTTCAAATATAGTACAGATGAAAATAGAATAAAAACAAACAATAATTTTACAACCTTTGGATTCCAAATTTCCCTCCCCTCTTTCCCTGTTGCGTTCCTCCTATCCCTCCACTTCTAATGTCTTCCTGATGAACCCACATTTCACTAAACCCACATCCCTCTGGTTCTTTACCGGTCTTTTTTTTTAAATTACAGATGTCCAATCATAGAAGGAGTCTATCAAAGGGGGCCCATTTCTTCTATCCAGATTTTTATATCCAGGAGTATAAACTCCAATTTTATATCCATAAGCTTGTCAAATCTGGATATCCCAAATGTTCCCACTCCATTTCTGTCCAGTTCTTGTTGTTTCCTTGTTCTTGTCAATCACTCTCCTCCTTTTTACTTCCCTGTTCCCTCACAGAAATGTTCTTTTTCCAAAGGCTTCTAGTGTCTCTACAGAGGCTTGTTATTCAGGAGCAAAACATTACATCATGTTCCTTTCATTTTTCAACAGATTAATCCATTGTTTCCAGTAAAGTGTAGGCCTCTGTAGACAAAATAATGTTCCATTTCTGCAGTTTCCCAGGAGATTAAAAGTTCTATCCAACTGTTCAAGTTTCCCGTCGAAAACACATGCAATGTCCCTCAGCTCCTCTAGGTGGATTACAATAACAAAGTTCCCTTCCAGATCACCTCCGCCAGTCCAAATAACTTATAAATCCTTATTTGAAACAATTTATCTCCAATTTATAACAAATGTAACCGGCAAAGTCCTCATAACAAAGTCTCAATTTCATTCTTCCGTTTTGACAGCTCTTTGACAGCTGTCAAAACCTCCGTTATTCTTCTCCAGGCATTTTCACGAATCGCTCCAGGGATTCCGGGGGGGTTGCTTTTTAATACGAATTCCACTTTTCTCCTCCAGCTCAATCTTATAAATTTCCCTCGCGAAGTTGCTAGTTCGGCAAGATAAGGTTCCTCTCGATCTTAGTTATCCAGTCCTTTGTTTTGGCTCTTCTACAATTTGGGGGGGGGCTGACTTCCTTTTTTCCACCTCCCCCGTTCGCTCCAAATTCTAAAAATTTATCCCTCTTTTTAGTCCATATTCCAATTACTCACGGGTTCTTCTTTTGGGTCCAAATTTTCAATAGAAGAAGTCAGCGCTCTCCGCCGGATGGCATGCGGCTGCGCTCGGCAGGGATAGCAGAGGACTCAAAGCACCACGCTCCTCCCCGGCACCCGATCCGTAGCCTTTAAAAAGGCTCCTTCACGAATCGAGAGGGCGCTGACGGTGCCAGCCGAGTCTCCATGTCCACGGCCTCCGTGGCCGTGGTTTTTAAGGGTCCCCGCATCGCCGGTGCGGTAGGACCCAGCCCCTGCCGAGCAGGCTCCCTCCGGAGCTCGGAGGGAGCCCGCCATTCGGCGATGGCGCCGACCCGGAAGTCCCGCTAGCTGGGTAAACTCTTCAGCATTGGCTCTGCAGCCTGCTAGGAGTCTCATACTGTAACAAGTTGCAATTAAATGCCTTAGCTGCTAACAAAGTCAATGTTTAATGATGAATTCTTCCACACTGTTGTGTTTTCCCCATGATCTCTAGCCCTTAATATATGCTTCTCAACACATGCAGTACAAACTAATTGATTAACCAATTAAACATTCTACAATGCTGCATGGAAAAAATGAGGCACTGCATGCAGGGCTCTAGGCCAAGGGTGGCTAAACTATGGCCCCCCAATGTTGCTGGACCATAATTCCTGGTCATAAACTGACTGGGGTTGCTGTGAGTTGCAGCTCAACCACATCTGGAAAGCCACAGCTTTGCCGCCAGTGTGTAAGATGATCTATCCATTGTATTTGTTGTGAAGATCAGAAAAGTATGTGCCATGATATCCTATCATCATGTATACCTGAAGTTGCTCTGAACATCAAAGAAGGATTTGTGTGATGGTGGCAGCCTGAAAAGTATGTTTCAGATAACTACATTTAGAATACCATTATACATAGTTCACAGTAGATCTAGGCGGCATGTCGTTTACACAAAAAACAGGATGAGCAACAGATCATACTCTGCCCTCTCAATATGATTTTTGAAAGGAAGGGGTTGTAAAATAACTAATATAAGCTACTGCCTGTCAGCTATTTTTCAGCATGTCAGTTCATCACAAAATTAACATGAAGCCTCAGACAGAGGATTGTTGTTAAGTTAAAACTGAACAGAGGCAAGATCCACTGCTTTCCAGGTGCATTTGAAGCTGCTGGTTTTACCTACCAAGCCCTAAATGGTTTGGGGCTAGGATATCTCAAGAACTGCTTCCTCCCATAATAACTCACTTGTCACCTGCAGCCATCATCGGAAGCCCTACTGCTTGTTCTGTTGAGAGAGACATGTCTTGCAGTGATAGGAGACAGAGCTTCTTCAGTGGCAGCACTGTGGTTATGAAACTCTCCTCTGAGACAGGTTTACTTGTCCCCATCTTTACTGGTTTGTAGGGAGGTAGTGGTTATTTTTATCCCAACAAGCTGTGGGAGTTGTTGTTGTTGCTGCTGTTGTTATTATATCTTCCTCTCTTGAGGCTGCTTTTTAAGTAAGTGGTGGGGCTAAAAATTTTCTGTTCACAGTTTTAGATGGCCGCTTGAAGGCTAAAAAATAGTATATCTATATTTTTTGTAAATACATAAATCCCCAGTCATACAGGAAGTATTGTTATCCAACTACCCACTGAGAAATCTACACAGAGAGCAATTTGGCAATAATTTCCATGTAACATTTGTTCTTACAGTAAGCAACAGTATATCTTATTGCCAAATCTGTCTACACCATTGCAACCTACACACATTACTTCCCGATCTTCCTTCTTTGACAATGGGAACACAGCCTTCTTTTTTAATGAAAGCCCTTTAAGCATTAATTTTGGGGAAAACACACTACCAGCAAGAATATACAACCTTCATAAGAAAAATAAAAATTGTGCTGTTGTCTGGCAAAAAGGAATAATATCACACTGCATAAGTAGTTCCCTCCAGCTTATGAAGCAGAAATGAAACAGAATTATAGACAAGCACAGAAGACCAAGCTCAATATAGGCAAAATACAACTTCACCTTTATGTGTTCCAGGGTCTTAAGAATGGCTTTACTAAGATCTGATCAAGAGTTGATCTATCCAGTCTAAAAATGCAGTCGGCTCAGGTTGGTGGATGATAGCACAGGCAATGAATAGAAAACTCCCGTGCGATCATTCATTCACAGATATTCCTGGGAGCAGATGTTACCCCAAACCAAACCAGTTTACTGAGGCTGCATGCAGCCCCCATGGCTGTTTGTCATGCACATACAAAGAGGCAACACTGGAACTAGTTTAGACCAGCCATGTGGTCAGGTTCATCTGGGAGCAGATTCATAATTGGGACATCTTGGCTCTGAGACCATATAATATCCAGCAATCCAACCAAGACTCTGTCCTATTGTCTGGGCCATGTTAGCTTAAAATAACGGTGCATGTGTGCACGCACGCACGCGCACACACACACACACACACACACACACACACACACCCAACCCCATCAAGGTCCAACAGAAAGGTTCAGGTACCTCACTTTGCTTCCCAAGGCAGTTGCAGAGATGGGAGGGAAAGTTGAACTGAAGGAGTAGAAGAGCAACAGGGAAGTTAGAGAGGTAAGAGACCATTTAAATAAGTTTTAGCAGTAACAAGCACACCCTGAATGAATTGGTGGACTAGATATTTGGGAATCTTGACTATGGCCATTTGTGGGCATTGGAGCTGACAATGGGATTCAACCAAAAGGAAACAAATTTGGAGGACATGAAGTTATTTTGGAGGACAAGCACTATACAATAAGGATGAGTGAATTAATCTGGATGCGTGATAAAGCAGCTGGAGAGACAAAGAGCAAAAGGACTTCATTGATTACTCAATGAACAGTGGGTTAGAAATTCTTTTAATAAAATAAACAATAATTATTAAAGTGGGAAACAGATTAACAGAGAAGTACTAGAAGAACTTTTTAATGAATATTAAGTACAAGTTATTTCCTTTATTAATGTTTATGGTCAGATGATTTAATAATTAACTAGGCATGTTAATAAATGTGTTCAGTTTGTATTTTAATGCAAACCTACGTGATTTGCACTTCTTGAACCAATGCATGAGGTGAAACACAACTATTTATTGAATTCTGTGATCCAGTAATACATTCATCACTGCTGTCTTGGGATCATCTCTGAGCAAAAAGCTACATTAGCTTATCTGAAACTCTTTAAGATCTTGACACCATTTTCTGTGCTAAGAAGAGCCAACTTACATAACATTATTTCAGTTTTATGAAGTGACACAAATTATATTACATATATATAGTTGAATGACACATTTGCTTCTTATACACAGATCTGCTTCTGCTAGTAATGGAGCAAAGTAAGGCATTGATTTAGCGTTCGACCGCTGGTAATCTTATGCAACCACTCCCTCTGGCTTCTAACACATCACCAGGCATTGTCTGCAAGCTTTCGCACATACTACTTTAGCTAACAGCAATATAACAGGGCCATAGCTAGGCTTATTTTCAATAATTCTATTAGCGCACTTGCCAGAGTGGCAGAATTACTAAGGCTAGAATGCGTTTTAATATGAAAACAAGATAAGCATTTTGAAAATCTTTTTTAAATGAATGCATGAAGAGGGATCCCTAGAGGAGTCAATATGGATCCAGGCATCTGTGTTGAGAGGAGCTTTTATCTGGAGCTTGCTCCACTTCAGGTAATGTGTCCCAGTGCCCTTCTTCCTCTTATTTGTTATGACAAGGAGTTTGCTACATCATGCCAGCCTTTGTTTCCAGACCATGCCCAAAAGGCTAACAGATTCTACCCCAGCTGTCGGGAGCTGCTGACTTTATCACACTTGTTTTCTGAAGCCCTAGGTGATTTCAAATATTTCTTATGCCATATTGTTGGCCTGATGTTTCAGTAGGTGGCTGTCTTCAAAACAAAGGGACTGTGTTCACTACCACTGAAAAACGCAGGTCCCCAAGATGATCTTCATATGTAGCATTGTTGTCAAGATCACTCTGCTCTATGGTCATCTTAATTTAGCATGCACCTGAAGCAGAACAGACTAATGTCCGCCAGCCTGAATGAAACCACTGAGCACAGCAAGGCAACTCCTGTGCCAGGCATACTATGTGTCAGATTTTAAAAATCATAGTTTACTAAGGTGAGTCGGCTCCCTCAAATTTATTGCTCCATTATAAAGAGATTCTGATCTCTGATTTGCCAAGTTCATTGTGCCACAAAGAGAATTAACCAAACTAAGTAGAGCGAGAAGGCTACAGTGCAATGTAATCCTGTAAGTAGCAGAAACAAAAAAACAGATGCATGCCTGTTAACAGTACAAAATACTAATTAGGATCTGTCTGCCTAACACAAAGAGTTTGGCATGAAAGCTCAAGGGTGCTTCCAGAAACACCTTTGGCACCACTGCCTTGTAATGAGCCAGGAAATGCTATCTGTGCTCTTGAGTCCAAGTGGATGGAGTCTGCAAAACAGGGGTGGGGAGGCGAGTTCATTTGCTTCAGTTAAGGCCAGTGAGAGAGTTGTTAACAGCAAATAACTCTGTTTCCAAGCTGAGAAAGGATTGCTCTTCAAACTCATAATACCATTTGCTCCATAAGATCGCCATTTGCTCCAATTCGCAAAGCTTGTGTGTGCTCAGACAATAACAGGAAGATATTAAGTGCTGGTAAGAATCTGAACCCACTGCTGCCCTGCATAAACAGATACTGCCCTGGATGACAACAGTTCTGACTTTTCAATAAGATCACTAAGCTCTTATTTTCCTTCTTCTCTCGAAAAAAATTCACTGAAAATCATATGCACTGAATAGTCAGTAAGGCATTGCCATAGTCATTAAATTTTACCTGGGGGCAGCTTATCTTCCACTGGCCCTGAACAGGAATTAAACTAATGAACAGGTTTCTCCCTACATTGTGCCCAAACTGTTCTCACCTTTCTCATCTTCACCAAGCACTCAGAGGCAAAGCCTGGCTTGTGTACTAAGGTTTCATTATCTTACAACTTCAGGAAAGACAGTTGTCAGGTTTTCAAAGAGACAGGATGAGATCAGCATGATATATTTACACATTACACAAGAGTGAAAGTTGAGTGATCAGCCCTGGATCAGTGACCTGAGAAGGAATTACTTTTTCATTCCTAATATCACTTAATGAGATCACCATTTCCAGCAAGGAAGCCAGAGCCTACAAAGATTTTATATGGCCAGGGTAAAAATGGTGTGATAAGGATAGTGAAGGCTGGTTCATTAGGGCTACTGGGGCACAGCCCTCCCACTGAGTATGTCAAGGAGTTTTTAAACATTTCCTCCCCCAAATCTCAAATCCACACACACTTTCCTGTTCCCCACACCTTTTATGCCTCCTTGGACTTAGCAGCATTTCTGCCAATCTCCTATTCTCTGGCCAATCAGCTTTCTGCATCACTCAGCCAATCCTAAACCTGAATACAGCTATGGCAAAGAGGTCCCTCCCATGGATCTCTAAGCAACAAAACTGTGTGACTGATTTGACTGCCTGATCAGACAACCCACTATGAAGGCTTCTACTTCATCTATGAGAACTATATGGCACAGCAGCTATAGCAGATTTGGAAGGAGCCAAAACTGCTTCAGACACAGCCCCATGTGGGTAGCTTTAACTTGTATCACAATCATTCATTTGTTCTGAGCATGCACAGAGCTGAAGAGCACACCTCAGTGCTTGTTCACTGAGTGCTCTTGCTTTTTGCATTTGTCTTTGATTGCCTTTTTGTGTAAAGTGAGCACCACGGGATGCAAAATGAATCTCTTGTTTGTAAAACAAATGCTGTTGTTGCTTACTCATACCATTTTTGTTTCATGGATACGGACATTGGGGGGACTTGATCCATGATCCATCCATGACAATGGGATTAGAATCTCACCACCACTCCAGCCACCTACGCTGTAGTGAAGACTACATTCTCTTAAAAAAGGTAATGTAGCTGCCAAATAGGGGATGATCTCTCTTTAAATTCCCAATAAAGAGTTAATGGTACATGATCAGGATTAAACACCGTATCTATTTCTGCTTTTACAACAGACTTTTGAAAAATGATGTTACAAAAGTGTAATAAAAATACCTATGAACGCTAGAATAATAACTGCAGTCCCTTTTGTTGGGGTGATAATATCACCAAATACCCAGCCAACCATTTTTAAAAGATAACTGGGATATTATTAGCATGTCCTGTGTTTGTTGATCTGTCTAATCTTGGGCTCAATACCTCATTGAAGTCTTCTTCCTATATGTATGCTGCCTGCGACAAATGTATCCCAAACCTTAATTAGATTCATGAAAAACTGCTTTCGGCCGTGTGAGGCGCATAAACACATACAAATGTAGCTTCAAATTCAATTACACCTTTAAATAAATGCATCTATCTTTCTATACTGCGGTTCCCTCTTTACTCATGAAGTTTATTATTTTCTCTAGGTTTCCAAGATGTCTAGCAACTGCAGCAACAAACCCTAGTCTCCTGGCTAAGAATCAGAGAGGTTCATGACATACAAACTAACAATTGCAGCCTGGCCAAGGGAGATACAAAGGCTAGCAATGCAGCAATTCTTGCACTGTTGGCAGTCTTGCCTATCAGCTACCATTTCACTTGCATGAAAAACTACTCATTGTAAGCAGTCTAATGACATGACTATTGTAAGATCAGAGGAGGAACGCACAAAGATTTCATGATTTGTAATGTGCGTGCAGAACAGCAGTTGTTCATGGACTTACCTATCCACCTCATGAGTGATGTCAGGATCTGAAGATACTTTGTTTTCTGCACATTAAAAAAGGTGAATGGGCCCAAGAGGATGGTAAATGCTGCCTGAAATAAGGAACAAACAAAAAGTCAAGAAAATCAAGGAGTTAAAAGCAAACTCACTATGTACAACTCACATAAATTGTCTCTATTACTGATAATCATTTTAAAATGAAAACAAACCTTTTTCACAGTCAAACCATTTGACTGACATCTGACTAGGGCAGAATTAGAACATTTGTGAAATTTTGATTCATAAATATTTGCTATGACTGCTACATAGCTCTACAAAATATTTATTTTCCATTCTTTGCCCATATTCTGTTTAGGCTTGCATACTTGTTCTTGCTAACCTATTTAGCAGTAGTAATCTCTAGATTTTAATAAAAGATACTGTAATGTCAATATTAAACACCCCACACAAAGAATACATCATTGGGGGGGATTAGCATATAATTAACAAAAAATGATGAGCAAATCAGTATAAATTTAGGGAAACATCCAAAATTATTCCTGGTTGACCCCTCTACAGGTATCAAAAGTGAACAGGAGATTCCCACTTCTAAATGGCTGTTCATTCTTCTTCAATTTGTAACACAGACCAAACTTGTTAAGTCGAACATTACACACACACACACAGTTTTGTTTTCCATCTCTTCACATCCCCATTTTTGCCAACACAACTATGCTTTACATCACTTCAACTTCCACTTCTTGTAGACTATCTTCAAATAACCCAACAGAAGAGCCAGTATATTGAATGCTATCAGATTCTCTACCATTATAGTTGTTGTTATGTTACTGGAAAAAAGTTGTAGTGACTACCAGGCCCCTGGGTTGGGGGAGAGAGAGGCTGTAGCCAATCACGACCACAATATTGAACAGGAACATTGGCCACAACAAAAAAAATCACCCCATGCTAGTCTTTGCCCTATAATACTAGTATGTGGTGACCCCTGAGGCAAATAATCAGATAGGGATGGGAGGAGAAGGCAATGCTTTCTCATTCAGAAAGATGCCCCAGTAAGATTCTAGTCTCCCCTCCCCTGTTAAAGGTAAAGGTAAAGGTACCCCTGCCCGTACGGGCCAGTCTTGACAGACTCTGGGGTTGTGCGCCCATCTCACTTAAGAGGCCAGGGGCCAGCGCTGTCCGGAGACACTTCCGGGTCACGTGGCCAGCGTGACATCGCTGCTCTGGCGAGCCAGAGCCACACACGGAAACGCCGTTTACCTTCCCGCTAGAAAGCGGTCCCTATTTATCTACTTGCACCCGCAGGTGCTTTCGAACTGCTAGGTTGGCAGGCGCTGGGACCGAGCAGCGGGAGCGCACCCCACCGCAGGGATTCGAACCGCCGACCTTTCGATCGGCAAGTCCTAGGCGCTGAGGCTTTAACCCACCTGTTACTGAACTTTTATTTTAAAAACAGCTGGAGACCCAATTTCAGATCCCCCTAACACATCTCTTCACTGATTTATCCAGACCATTTTAATTATTCAGTGTTACAAACAAAAGGGCATCATGTCAGCCCTCAAACTGCCAGATTTTCAATATTTCACATTACTAATATAGATTCTCTTCAATTTTATGGGTGTCAAGGACAATTTTTTATATTAAAGGTTACAAATTGAGACATACTTTGTCTTAATAGATATTGCAATTTATTTTGTGTAATTATATCAATGTTCTGTTCCCATATTATTTTTAAGGAACAGTAAAGCTGATTCTGCAAAGCAGTTTGTTAAAAGCACATAATAAAACTGCTGGGAAAAGTCCTATAGATCCATTACACTGATAGTCTAATAACTCAAATAGTTAGAGCACTATTAAATGTCAACCTTTCTTTAAAATGTCTAATTTGTAAATATTGATAAAATATTGGAAGATTAATTTTAGACCCAATTTCCATTTATTTCTACTGCCTAGACAAGCAATATTTTTTTCTTATCTTGTTCATTCAAAATTTATAAATAAAATACCAAAACCAGTAAAGTTAGTATTATTGTAATCACCTATAATGGCAAGATAAGGAGACTAAGAAAGAGGCAGAATTTATCCAACAGTTAAAGGGCAAGTTAACATTAGCTGCAATCCTGATTCTACATGTTAGTTCTTTATTAATTCCTATATAAAGTTGGTAGTCAGGGAGCCTGTTTAGTCTCATTCCAATGAAAGCCATAAATATTCTTCAAAGTTCTCAAAAGTTCCCAACTGTGCAACAATACTGCAGCTTTGTAATACAGTTCAATATTTCAAAATCTTAGCTCTCCATTTATTTTGTGAGAAACTCATTATTTGCCATATGAGATGCTTTTATTAATCACAGTCCATCCGTCAGTAGTGCTGACTGCTTAATGAAATGAAATTTGGGGATAACATTTTTATATATGCAAATTTTCCTGTCCATAAAATACCCCCTATGTTCTTACAACAAACATCCACTTATTATCAAAATTCAAAATATTTTGTATAAGTAAAGTTACTAATTTATAAAGTTCTGGGGGAGAAAGCCATTTGGACCATTAAATTTGCATGGTTCTGCACTTCTGACGGTTATATACACATAATATAATAGATTTCAATCTACTGGACTAGATTTTGTCTAGATTTTGATGATTTGAAACTGCCAGCAACATGATTCCACCAATAATAATTTGATGAGTTATGCTTTCTTGAAGCAAGTATGTTGTCCATGGGAGAATATGAAAAATGTGGTCCAAAGTAAAATGTTAAAATATTTAATGGTTCCATCTTTAAACTACTTTATGAATATCTGATAGTTTTCCCTTTACTGAAGTCACCTATTCCAATACATAGCCATTACCTAACTCAGATGAGTTGGGTTATTACTATTACTATTCTCCTTAATTTTTAAGCACTTGCCAAAAAAAAAAAAAAAAAAAGCAACACCAGGGTATGGTACAGTATGCCACAGAATGACAGAATCCAACTTTCAGGTTTTAAATTTCATTATCTTTTAATTAATATATAACACACACACATCATATAATTGTCACCTTCTTGAAAAGCATCTATTTCTGTAGAATCATAGAATCATAGAGTTGGAAGAGACCACAAGGGCCATCAAGTCCAACATCCTGCCAAGCAGGAAACACCATCAGAGCACTCCTGACATATGGTTGTCAAGCCTCTGCTTAAAGACCTCCAAAGAAGGAGACTCCACCACACTCCTTGGCAGCAAATTCCACTGTCGAACAGCTCTTACTGTCAGGAGGTTCTTCCTAATATTTAGGTGGAATCTTCTTTCTTGTAGTTTGGATCCATTGCTCCGTGTCCGCTTCTCTGGAGCAGCAGAAAACAACCTTTCTCCCTCCTCTATGTGACATCCTTTTATATATTTGAACATGGCTATCATATCACCCCTTAACCTCCTCTTCTCCAGGCTAAACATGCCCAGCTCCCTTAGCCGTTCCTCATAAGGCATCGTTTCCAGGCCTTTGACCATTTTGGTTGCCCTCCTCTGGACACGTTCCAGTTTGTCAGTGTCCTTCTTGAACTGTGGTGCCCAGAACTGGACACAGTACTCCAGGTGAGGTCTGACCAGAGCAGAATACAGTGGCACTATTACTTCCCTTGATCTAGATGCTATACTCCTATTGATGCAGCCCAGAATTGCATTGGCTTTTTTAGCTGCCGCGTCACACTGTTGGCTCATGTCAAGTTTGTGGTCAACCAAGACTCCTAGATCCTTTTCACATGTACTGCTCTCAAGCCAGGTGTCACCCATCTTGTATTTGTGCCTCTCATTTTTTTTGCCCAAGTGCAATACTTTACATTTCTCCCCGTTAAAATTCATCTTGTTTGTTTTGGCCCAGTTCTCTAATCTGTCAAGGTCGTTTTGAAGTGTGATCCTGTCCTCTGGGGTGTTAGCCACCCCTCCCAGTTTGGTGTCATCTGCAAATTTGATCAGGATGCCCTTGAGTCCATCATCCAAGTCGTTGATAAAGATGTTGAATAAGACCGGGCCCAAGACAGAACCCTGTGGCACCCCACTAGTCACTCTTCTCCAGGATGAAGAGGAACCATTGATGAGCACCCTTTGAGTTCGGTCGGTCAGCCAGTTACAAATCCACTGAGTGGTAGCATAGTCAAGACTGCATTTTACCAGCTTCTTTACAAGAATATCATGGGGCACCTTGTCAAATGCCTTGCTGAATTCAAGGTAGGCTACATCCACTGCGTTCACTTCATCTACCAGGCTTATAATTCTGTCAAAAAATGAGATCAGGTTAGTCTGACATGACTTATTTTTCAGAAATCCATGCTGACTATTGGTGATCACAGCATTCCTTTCTAGGTGCTCACAGACTGTTTGCTTAATGATCTGCTCCAGAATCTTCCCTGGTATTGATGTCAGACTGACTGGGTGGTAATTATTTGGGTCCTCTCTTTTCCCCTTTTTGAAAATAGGGACAACATTTGCCCTCCTCCAGTCTGCCAGGACTTCGCCTGTTCTCCAGGAATTCTCAAAGATGACTGTCAGTGGTTCTGAGATCACATCTGCCAGTTCTTTTAATACTCTTGGATGCAGTTCATTTGGCCCTGGAGACTTGAATACATCTAAACTAGCCAAGTATTCTTGTACTATCTCCTTAGTTATTCTGGGCTGTGTTTCCTCTGCTGAATCATTTGCTCCAAATTCTTCAGGTCGGGCATTGTTTTCTTTATCGGAGAAGACTGAGGCAAAGAAGGCATTGAGGAGTTCAGCCCTTTCTGTGTCCCCTGTTTGCATTTCACCATCTTCTCCTCTGAGTGACCCCACTGTTTCTTTGTTCTTCCTTTTGCTACGAAGATACCCATAAAAGCCTTTTTTGTTGCTTTTAACCTCTCTAGCAAGCCTGAGTTCATTCTGTGCTTTAGCTTTTCTGACTTTGTGTCTACACAACATGCTTTCCAAATAAAGGTTTATGAGAGTCATTTCATAGACATTCTAAAATATAAATTTTTATATCTGGGATAATATCTGAGGAAAATTGTATCTTCCCTAGGGATTCAAACTATAAAAAATATTTTTTCTAATCTCTCATACATCCTTTTCTCTCTCTGGGACTGCTTCCATATGTTCCTGATTTATCTAATAATCTCACACCTGTAATTCTAATGCATCTCTTGGATGAATAATTTGTTTGTCTTCATTTTCTTGATTTAGTTAAGATATTTTCGCCTTTCAAATTAGAGCATCAAGTCCATCAACAGTAAAACAATTATTATTCAGTTTCCTAATTATTTTAATCCACTAATTCATTAAAGGGGTTCTTCATTATAATAAATCAGCTGATTCGTTCAAAATTGAGCCTCATATTACAAATGAAATAACAATCATTTGCATGAAATCAATAATTAACCAGTTCATTAAGCCCAATTACTTAATTCAGTTCCTTCTGCACATTTAAGTTTTATCAAATTTTAATCTCATTTTTCTTCAGAGCCATAGTTGATCATAATAGCAAATGTTTCACTATTTCGCTGATTTATCCAATTATATGTTCTTCTATATGCTAATTTTTGCATATTTTGATTGCAGGATAGTTCACAAAGCTAAAAAGAACAATGACATCATAACATCTAATTTAATACTCCTGCCTTGATTGAGAATCCTTAAAAATAAAATAAAGAATTAGCAGTATGTCTCAATAATGGCACCCCAGCTTCCCTGGGTCCTGTGCTGGGCCAGGTGAAGGAGTTCCAGCCAAGTCATCATGTATAACCCTCTGCTTATCCACCCTTCCTGTTAAACTCTCAGTGCCACCAGTCAAAAGTATTTTTCTATAAGGCTTCCTTTTACCAATCAACCTAAAAATTCCCTTGTGTCTCCTTGAAAACACCTGCAAGTAGCATGGAACTTAGCTTAAACATGGGGTGATTTTCAAATAACACAGACGTTTTATGAATTAAGACTTAAGGTTTGCTAAAATAGTTCTTAAGGAAAACAAGCTTACAAGCATTTCTGTTTTGACGCACCAGTTATATAATTTCTTATGTGGCTGCACTAGAATATTTCCTCTGACTGGTTTGTGTATTTCAATAATAATAATAATAATAATAATAATAATAATAATAATATCATCAATATCAACTGATACTATTGATACAAAATGACTGATAATTTTGTATCAACTTAAAAATGTTATAAAAGTGACACTGAAAAGAGCAGGTTGTTTGGAATGCAATATTTACTATTATTTTACATTATTTATATCGTAATGCCACCCGGTCTGGTGAGAGGACCCTTCCCCTCTGTACTGTATTTAAGCCGTGATACTGAGGGCTTTTGAAGGGCAATAAGACCTGCATCAGCAGCTGACATGTGCAAGATGCTGAGGAAGAGACTTACCATCATCACCCTCTCTGATATTTGCCTTTTGATGCTGTCAGTCTCCCCTGGAGGAGAGACGTGGGAGCCAGCTGTATGCCATCTACCCCTCTCCTCTGAATTGTATTTACCGGTAAGTCAGGCTCCTTGGAGTGCAGCAAGACCAGTTCCAAAAACTTTATTGTTAACTCTTGTTTTTCTTTGAATTTACATATTTAAGCCTAGATAATTACTGTTGAACTTGCTCTGTGTTTGCCAAATAGTTGATTTCTATCATTTTTTAATTTACTGGCATGTTTTGTATTTTGTATATTTGTATTTCCAATGCTCCGTATTTCGATGTTTGAACGTTTGCTGAAAGCCGCTTTAGGCACAGCTCATTGTGGAAAAGCGGCATTCACCGTATTTTTCGCCCTATAGGGCACACCGGCCCATAGGGCACACCTAGGTTTTTTTTGGGGGGGGGGATTAAAAAAAAAATATTTCCGGGCTTCCCCCAACCCCTACAACAGGCCACTATCCACAAGCCTAGGGAGCCCGACGGAAACTCCCGCGGGCTCCCCAGGCTTGCAGATATCTGCCCGAAGCTGCTCAGCGCGCCCCAGGCTTCAGGGTGCAGGCTGTTATCCGCAAGCCTAGGAAGCCCGGTGGGAACTCCCGTGGGCTCCCAAGGCTTGCGGATAGCTTCCTGAAGCCTGGAGAGCGAGAGGGATCGGTGCGCACCGACCCCTCTCACTCTCCAGGCTTCAGCGAAAGCCTGCATTCGCCCCATAGGACGCACACACATTTCCCCTTCATTTTTGGAGGGGAAAAAGTGCGTCCTATAGGGCGAAAAATACGGTAAGTAATCTCAATCAATGATGTTTTGAGATGTATTACTCTTATTGTGTTGTGAGCCACTAAGGGCACATTTATGCAAGAAAGTAGCCTGCTAATTAAAACAACCAACCAGACAGCTATGACCTCCTGCTGACAGTAAAGTTCTTCATTTGCTGCTTCAGAAAATAGCTCCTCCTCTATGCCAGCCCTCTTTCTGCAGATCCCAGTGGGAGGCAATGGGACCAGTGGCTGAAAACTACTGGTCTAAAAGCAATGTGAGGATGTGAACAGGCTCAGATAAGCATCCTGAAGCTGTCTTTTGAAAACCTGCCCATTTAGAGACCCTTGAAAAATGCAGCATTAGCAGCCAAGAATAACATTTCATCTATGCAACTTTCCTTCACCGCCCAGGCAATACAACAGGATCAGAGAAAATGCACAGCGTGCGAAGAAGCTGTGACCTCTTTATGCTGATTTGCTATCACTGGGGAATGAAGTACTACTCCACCAAAAGTCTCTAATTAACTAAGCTATATAATAATGAGAAGAGGGCTTTAAAGAACACTCAAAGAATGTCAAGAGGTTTGAAATGTGGGTGAGCATGGACTGAGCTAAGTGAAATAGAATCCAATCCCAGAGGGATTATTTTTATTGGCAAGGGAAGAGGGTGGGGGAAAGATTACTAATAGATACATTGATCCATTCGGTTTATGTTTTCTTTTCTGTTCCCTGTATCAAAGTTCTAAATATAAAGAATAAGTGAAAACTTCCGTAATTATGCTTGCACAATTAGAATTAAAGTGGAAAGTGTTATGGGACGAAAGCATACATTTAATGGGCTGTATTTCTGTTTTAATTTGTTTTACCTAGCTACAGTAGCTGATGGCACAGTATGTATGTGTTATTCACCTGACTTCCCTCTGGCCAAGTCACTGCATATCAGTATGGAGAGATTTGGGGGGGGGGACGGATGAGGATGAGGGGGTGATAAGGTCGGCACCAGCTGGCTCTTAGGATTGGCTCTACTTGCATGCTAGTACTGCACTGATCTCATCACTGCCTCCTCCTACCCCTATGAAGCAGTGATGCAGCAGGAAGGAGGTCAGGGAAGTGGTGCAACCCCACAATACCGTTCACTACTGCCCAGCAACAATTCAGTGTCAAAGCATCCCATGGTAGCTTGGGGAATCAGTGACAAACAGACATGGAGACTGAAGTTAACACTTAGGTTGTTGCAGCAGAAGCACAATATGCTCAACTGCAGTTAGGATTCTCATATGCTTCCCTTTCTCACTGTTCTATTAACAATGATTATTTGGTGCACTCCAAAACACATGACCACAGCAAGTAGATCGAAAAGTTGCATCAGTACCAAAAGAAGAGCAGCCATCTTTTAAATCTGGAAGTTATTATTCAGTTCTCAGCCCTTCTTCCTTAGGAACACACAGTCAAACAATTAACACAACCCCCTTCAAAAAGAGATGATTAGCTCATACATCAAAAAGAGCTGAAACAAAGAGACAGACAAGGGATGTGGATAATTAAGGAACAGGTGTTCTCTGCAAATTAGAACACACCAGAACCAACTGGCAAAAACAGCACCTTGGCCCAGCAGAAGGAAGGACGGAGAATCCCCAATGGACGAGGTGACAAGGTTTGAATCCTGTAATTGCCTCAGATCAATTGTTGCTTTAGGGTGCAAAGGCCTGTCTGGAAAGCCTAGTTTACAGACATATTTGCGGCAGCAAACTCAGAGAAAACTGCTGCCTGATCAGTTGCTATGAGGGTAGATGTCAGAAGGGTTTTAAAGTAAACCCTTCTGAGACAGTTTTGTAATCTAACTTGCACATGGTTATAAATTCTCAAACAATCACCACCATATCCTCTCCCACTGATCAGCTTCAGAGTACATCTTCAAATACACCCTCTCCTTCACTCAGTTGATTATCACAGAGAAATAACATATAAATCATTGTACCTGAACTATGGATCTATTTCCCAATCCCTTTGATTAAGAAAATATATATTTTGCTCCTAATGAGTCTCAAATTGAGCCAAAAGGCATGATGAATTTGCTTCTCTAACTGTCCAGTCCCCAAGATAAGGATAATCAGAGAGGAGGTAGAAATGTTTAAACATTTTTTTCAAAAGGGGTTCATGTCACTAACTGCCATTAGCAGGCACAGTGGAGCTATGTCTGTCATAAACCAGCAAAAAGTACAGTCCCAAAATAAAGTTCTCACATGCAGGGAGATTGACGAATGAACCACAGGTAACAATTAAAACCATTTCCTAAGTAATGATTGTTAGTTTTGCAATAAAATACACTGTGAATAGTTCACAAATAGGAAGACCAGCATAATTTTTATTTCAGAAACAGAAATATTCTAAAAGCTAAGACTTTTGCATCCTGCTATCAGGGAAATGAAAAGCAAATGAACTTTAATTATCTCTTGTGTTAAAAAGCAAATGATTAGTGTATGAAAACCTAGGGTTCATCCACACTTTCAATTGTCCTGATGCCTTCTCCCTGGAAAACCCACTGTTTACTGTGGCATCAGAGCAAATTTCAATCAGGTTTTCTCTGGATTGATGTTTGCTCCAATTTAGCACTAAAGAATAGGTTCTCCAGGGGAAAGCAGCAGGGAAAAGGCAAAACTGCTTGGACCCATGCCTAGAAAGTATAGGGCAAGCAGAAAACCACTTGGATCTGTGCTTTGTAGGCACAGGACAAGCAGAAGTATGGACAATAAAAACTAAATAAAAAAATAAGTGTGGATGAGCCCTTATAAAAAGGTAAAGGACCCCTGGATAGTTAAGTCCAATCAAAGGTGACTATGGGGTTGTGGCGCTCATACAACAACTCTGATCATGAAAAGAAATAATAATTTACAGGATGTGCATTATACTCATGGACAGAAGTAGGCCACACTCCTATTTAAGGTAGGTTGCAGCAGTGACATAACTAGCATCTTGTGTCTAATGATTTAGGCTGCAATCCTAACCCTACTTACCTAGGAGTAAGCCCCACTGAATTCAATAGGACTTCTGAGTTGACGTGGTTAGGACTGGGCTGTAAAAGAGAGAAAACAAAGAACGGGTGGCCAGATGCAGATATGGGCAGCTCCCCTGCACTTTTATTTACATGGAAGAGGGAATTTCAAAAGAATTGGGTTTTCTCATCTTCTGTACTCCCTTCTCTATTCTTAAGATGCAACTGAGCATCTTAGAGAGAAAAAGAGGAAGACAGCAATATATAATTAAAAATAAAAGTTTATCTCCAAGAAGTAGTCAAAGATGAGTCCAAGGTCTGAAGGGGTTCAAGAATATTGAGGTGGAGTCAAAAGTCAAGGATCCTGTTCATGGTTGGGTTCCTGACACGACTTAAGGTTTTAACTTCACTTTTTCTTCAGAAAAAGAATATATTTTGTCTGCACCAGCTCAATAAATATTAAGCATCAAACCTTTCAAGCTATAAAGCTGTAGCTAAACTCACAGAATCCTAGTTGGCACTTCAAGAGTTCTGGAATTGGCAGCTTACATCCCAAGCTACCTATTTTAGAAATATCTAAGGCATTTATCACCCTGCCTGCTAAGCTTTAGCAAATTAACCTGAGGCGGAACAAACAGGCAAATCTTCAAATTGGAGCACATTACTTAACCCTGGTGGTTTACAACTGACAACAATCGATTCAGAAGAAAGGTTCATATCAAACTGAACAAGATAAGAAATTATGCCTGCTTTTCAATCATAAGCCGCATATCCATTTATTACATCCTTTGCTGTTAGCAAGGAGAATATTTTTAAACCAAGATCAAGCAAGGCAGTTATTCTTATCTACAGGAAAACTTCTGTAAGCTCTATTCATTGCTCTCTCTCTCTCTCTTGAGCAGGAGTGGGGAACTTCCAACCCATGGGCCTACCAGGGCCTCCTATTTGGCCCATGACATTGGTTTGGCCCAAAGCACACCCACACACCCTTCACATGAAATCATATGTCAAGGCACAGGTAAACCAGCAGGCCAATTTAAAAGGAAGACTCAGGAATGAATTCTAAAATGAACTCCTAAATCTTTCTTTCCAGCTGTAGCTTGAATGTAAGCTAAGGCTGCAAAAGAAGAAACTCACAATCTGGAGTGCATGCAGAGTGCACTCCTAATTCTTCTTGTGCATGCCATGGATTCAAAGTCACATCACCTGACACCAGGTAATGGAAGCCCCTTCCCCACTCTAAGTGGCCTGCAGAATGTAGGCCATTTTGAATCCTGCCCACCAAGCAGGATCCAGTTTCTCACCCCTGTTCCGGAATGACAAACATTGATCAAAGGCTACTGAAGTAACCAACTAGAAGCTCAGCACTAAAATGAAGAAGTCAGTTTCCTTATAAGTATCTTGCATATGAAACTAGACCAACCCAGCACACAATAGAGTGAGATGGCAACAGTTTTGTATCTTTTGCTGAATATTTTGTTTCCAATCATAGTAGCTAGGTGATCCAGGAGGCAGAGGAGGAGGAGGAAGAAACACAGTTTATCTCTCTAAATTGCCTCCAGGCTAGTGAGAGAATGAGCAGCAGGCCAGCTTACAGAGCTGGAAAAGTGTTGACGTACTAAAGTCTGTTATTACCTCCCAAAGTCAACATTCGTTTACGTGCCTGTACCAGAATTCAGAATCTCACCTTCTGCATCTGTTGCCATCAATATTTTAAATTACATTCTTTTATTAGATAACAATATAATATCTTGGGCTCAGCTGAACCATCTTGCTGCAAACACCAAGACTAGGCAGTTAGTAATAGAATTCCATACATAAAATGTTTAAAGGGTTACATTACAAGTACGTAGCTTACTCATTCTTCCAATCTAAAATTCAGTTCTCAACACTTCCGCAGCAATTAGTGGTTTGTTTTTATTTTTAAAAAATCTCATGAAAATTCAACAGTCTTTTAGTGTGAATTTTTATTAACGCATTTCTGTATGCAATTTCCCCTAATATGTTGTATTTTTGTATGTTATTTACACTAATACATGCATTTATATGCACACTTAATCTTAGTTTATGTTTTCTGAACACCTTATTTGGCTGCAGAATTGCATTGCAAAATTCAGAGAGGTACAAATTTTGAGTGAAGGCTGTGTTTTAGTTTCACAAATGCTTTCAGAGAATGCAGATTTGCTAAGTTTACCTTTAGATACGAACTGAATCAAATTTATCCACCAACCCTACCTACTCTTACCAATGAAATGTGGTTATTTTTAAACAGCCCTTTTTCCATACAAGAGCAGTATAGAGTCTCACATTTTTCCAATGTCATTTAATTGTGTGGGGGTTGGAGAAATACTACTGCCTGCACTGGCAAGGCTACTGCCTGGCCTACAGCTGCGAGGTGTGGGGCAGTAAAAACCAACCGTTTACTTTAAGGAGCAGAAAAACAGAATGTCCTTCAATAGAGGATAAATAACAGCTCTGCTGAAGATCTCTTCGACAAAGGACATTAAAATGTTGTGATAGCTTTGAAGGTTGAATAAGATCCTTGGTAGATGTGTAAGCAATAATAAAGCCAGTAAGCAAAGTTATGTTGCTGACAGAGGCAAGCACCTTAGATTTTTTTAAACTGCCCATTCTGCAAACTGACCCAGAGTTCACAAGGTAGCTAACGGCCTAAGTAACAAGCTCTGGAGTTAGTTGCTGGTAAGCACTAGGCCATTTAAGGAGGTACTAATGTGCTTCAAATCACAATAAAAGTGTTTCAATCGCCTTAGAAACAATTTCAAGTATAGCGCTTCTATTTACTGCTCCAAAAACTAGTCATCACTGCTGGTTTAGTCTATCTGTTTTCAGCCTGTAAGGCTATTAGCAATAGCTGGTGGAGTAATTTTATGGCAAAACCCCCAGCAACTACTGTCCTTATGCCCCCATTACAGAAGCTGTGAACACTGCAACGTCATCGCACACATTGATATTACAACCAATCAATTGCAAATATCAGGAGCAGAAAAGGGGCCCAAGTCCCCTCTTGATCTGATGACCAATACTCCCTTGAACACTCCTTCCTGAACCTTGCATGCCATCTGTCTTGTCTTTGCAGTTTTGACAGTTGACATGCTTCTCCCTCTCATATGAATTCTGATCTTCAGCAAAAGCACCAGATGGCTCTTGAGCTAAAATCTAAGCTTTATCCTTCACAGTTTTATGATACAAATCACAGGAAACAGAAGATTCCATCCGCTTGGACAGCACTCTCCAAAAACCTTTGGAAGGCTTAAATTATAAAAATTAAGAGTTATGATAGCTGTTATGATGCTGATATCTAAGAAAATAGCATGTCAATTTTGTAATTTGCAAGTTATTGAAGATGTTTTTAAAAATAATAATAAAAAGACAGAGAAAGTAAATGTGCTTCACCAAGAAGGCTCAGATGCAAGCTGGATTTTAAATGACATTTTTGCTGACTGGCGAAATAATCAGAAATCAATTTTCTCGACTCCATTGTACATACTGCATGGTTTATGATACAATTGTCTTATTCCATGCTTAGCCACACTTAAAAACACCTATTCAGCATTATGATGATTATAATTCTTAGGCTCAAAAGTGACAAATGTTTTTGTTAACTTTCGAAATAGGTATAAATAGGGCTACCAATTAATTTCTGAACCTTTAGAATATGTATCCTATGCAAATAAAGGATTTAAAAGTAATTAAAATTTTGGAATTGAACCCAGTACCAAGAGCTAGGGAAACATACTCCTGCCTTGATTTAAAAAGCTTGTTGTAAGGATTAGATTGCTAATCTAATCAACCTGGCCTCAGCTTCTTCTTTCTTTTCAATGAAAGAAGGGGACAAAAACTGAATCATTTGAAGATAATGAACTGCTGTACTCATTCACAGTTAAGGAATGCTCACATTAGTGCAATATTATGATGAAAGCATGAATTGTCATTGTCAACTATGTCATCTTTGCTATAAACTAGAATACCAGCTTTTATCAAGGCCTGATATAGTTTAACAAAAATTATTAAACTCAGTGAGTTGCATCCTGTTTCTCCATTGCTATGTTTAAAAGACCCAGAATGTTTTCCAGAAAGCAATTTGACAAAAGGAATGTGGTTCCTAGCACTAATAGAATGAAGTCATAACAAACAGCAAGCTTGCATCTATAGTGCAAATATGCTTCCATTGTCATTTATTACGTGTGTGTGTGTGTGTGTGTGTGTGTGTAGAAATACAGACACTGCCAATTTTCTAAGGTGACTGTTTAATTCTTCATTGCCTGAGTATTTATGGTGCAGTATCTTGTAATCACTTTAGCGCCTCCTTGGCTTCCAACCTTCTCCATTCTGTATCTTCTAATTACATCAACACAGAGGGGGAAGGGAAGAAAAGCAAATGACTACAAGAAAACAGCTGAAATGTGCCAAACTGCTTCTACTGTACAGAGCAACACATGGGGGTGTTTTTGTTTCTTTCTATGTTACATATTTTTGTGTTTTTATATTGTAAGTCGCTCTGAGATCCTCAGATGAAAGGCAGTATGGAAATTTAATGAATAATAACAATATCCTAAGTCTGCTCTGCAAGAGTTGTATTTGCTCTCAAAAGATGACAAACTGTTTCTCTAAAGTTTGCATCAGCAGTGGACTAAAGGTAATAATTAATTCAATTTTTTGCTATTTAAGTGCTATTTCTTGGTTTTAAGGACTGTGTGTGTGTCTTCCAACTTTGTACCTCAGCTTCACACATCCCTATCTCAAATATCAGTATGGCCAATGATTTATCTGTATTGTTTATTTGGGTTGAGATAATTCCCTGGTTCTTTTGTCTGAACAAGCAGTGGTACATGTGCTAAGGTGGAACTAGCCAGCTACTTTGTGTTGCTGTTACTTACCTAGGCAGGGCTGAGGCAAGGCAGAAGTAGTGATGTTGGGGCCACACACTTGTAGTGGCAAGAGCACTGGACTGACATTGATATTCCCCCTGGTCCCCTTATGTGGCCCCAATAGGGCCACTGCCTGCCCAAACAAACACCAGCAATGTCAGTGCAACTGGTATGAACCCAAGCTAGACCATGCCACTGGCAGGGATGGAATCCAAATCTGCCACTGCCATTAGAATTGCAAAATTAATTGAATTTGACTTATTGATGCACATGCACACTTGTACAATAAGCATTCAGGAGAAAAAAATTAAATTTGTGCCCCCCCCAAAAAAAATTATGTTACGATTACTAACATACATTGTCAACTACAGATCTCACAAGTTTAGGTGTCTTGATCTGTTTTCTTCATCACTGAGGGTGCAGTGTATTTACCACAAACACTAAGTTTAGACAACTCAATAAACTCTGCTCCCCAAAAGGACGCCTTCATAGGCTTATCCCATTATTTGGCTGGTGAATAGCTGCTCCCTTAGGACAGAAATTATTTTGTTTGGTAGTTCAGCACTCTCACAGTCCTCAGGGGCTGCCTGTATCAGGACCATTTAAGTATTCATCTATTTTTCATCCTACTCTCCTAGCTCCAACCTCACTTTGAGGGCACAATACCTATGAACTTGGCTCCATATCTTTTAGCATTCCACAAGGAGGTTAAGACAGCACTACCTCAATGTGTCTTTAACTGCTAGCTCTTTTATTTAGTTTGCTGCTTTTATTCTAATTTATTTTTTGCTTTGAGGTTTTATTTTGTTTGCATGATTGTTTTATTATTCTAACATAATTTAATTGTAGGCTGCTTTGAAATCCCTTTTTTAAACATAGGTGTATGGAAATCCAGTAAAATAAAGAAGCACCTCTGTCGATATAGTTACTGTACTGCAAAAGTTTAAGACAGTGATTTTCAACCAATGTGCTACAGCACCCTGGGGTGCCTTGAATGATGGTCAGGGTGCCGTAGGCAACACTGTCCTCTGTCCCTCTTTCCTTCCCTCCCAAAGGCTTGCACAGCTGATTATTGCAGCAGCCCTGGCTATAAGCTCCACAGACGAATGGTGCCTCTGGGAGGCACCTCCTCTTTGGGGAGGGGGGACAGCTCAGAGACTGGGGCTGCCCAGAGGACTCCCAAAGAGGGGAGACCGGAGAGGAGGCTGAGGGAATACTTCAGAAGGGAGGGTGTTTGCAAAAGGTTGAGAGGCTGCCAGCTCTGCAGGCAAGGGGTGACATAACTGGGCTCCTGAACCCCACAAGGGTGCCTCAGAAAGAATGTAGTTGGTTAAGGGAGCCATGGACTCAAAAAGGGTGAAAACCTCTGGTTTAAGTGTATAAGCTGTAAGCCCCCAATTCAAATCTCAGCCACGACACCCAAGTAAGAAGGCAAAAGGGATATAAACAGTTATTCTGATTTCCATGAATTCAAAATCCTTCAAGGTTTAACAGCTGAGTACCCTTTTAATGCCAAAATTGTGTCACTTCTTTTCTTTTCAATAAGAAAGGTTTGAAGTCACATAATACAAGCTTTTCAGATTTATTATTACTATAATGTGAAATAGCAACTTAATTTTGGAATGGAAGAAGGATCAATTCCAAGGAACCATGAGGGGCGAATACAATTAGTTGTTAACAGAGAGAACATTAAATTCAAAGACCTGGCAAACCAATGTAATATCAACTAAGAAAAATTTTCAGTGACTGCAGCTTCTTGCCCCGTTTGACATGATTGAATGTACCAAAATTCTCTCATGCACTCAAATATTAAAACCAGAGTAGACCTGTCCTCATTTGCCTCCAGTCACTCAAATGAGATGCCCATGAAGAGCTGTAGACATTCTTTAATCTAAAGTGCTGGGAGACAGTACCCACACTTTTTTTTTTTTTAAAAAAAGCCCCCCCCCCAATAAACCTGATCTCAGACATATAGAATATGTGCAGCCCCATCAAAATAGTTAATTTCATCTAAAGCACTTGCTTCATAAGACTCATTGCTATAATACACAATTACCCTCTTTTGCCTAATCTAGATATACTTTGACATCACCAAATTCTTTTAAGGACAGCAAATCTTTGTTGAAAGGCTGCCACACTGTGGTTTAGCAAGGCAAACTTTCAGTATATGTTTCCAACTGCTGCCCCTTGGCATAGCAATGCAAGACAAATATTTGTTCTCTGTATAGGCCATGGTTATGGTGTTTGGAATGGGACAACTGATTGCAAAAGCCCTTTCTTAAGACCATTCCTCCAGAAAAGCTCAGAGTCAGAATGAGCGACAGCATAATCCAGGCTTCAATTAAAAAGAATAGAAAAATTTCACATCATGAAGTACAGAGACATCTCTGTACAGAGAACACATTCAGGTCCAGTGTGTTATCGATCTCTCTGTAAAGAGAGACAAGCTAATCCTTTAAAGCCAGCAGTTTCTATTTTTCTGAAGTCTCCCTTCAATGTAGATCCAAGGATCAGTTCCCACCCTGAAGCACTAAGGTACCTGAGCTTTCTGTCGTCCCAACACAACAGTGTCATCAAGAAGCAAACAAGAAATCAAATTCATCCCCTCAGAAGCCGATTCTAAAGGACCCTGAGGTTTTACTTGCAGAACAGGGAGGAGAGGAAATCTGCCACTATCTCAGCTATGTCAAATTAAGCAAAAGCTCAAACGGGTCATTTGTCTGTCTACAACTTTGGGTTCAGGCTGGAAATAATAGGCTGAAAGAAAAATGCTATAAAATAGTAGGACTGAGTTGTCTTTGAAAAGCAGGCAATTGACAGAATGAATTTACCAAGTTAATGGAAGACTAATGGCCCTGAAAGAAGGGAATGTCATATTAACAGGCCTGCATGCTAAGTTCTACACCAAGAAGTAAGGTACTGAGAGAATAATAATTACAGAATCACATAGATGGTGATCCCAGTGTTTGGAGCAAACACTGGGCTTGCAAAGTGCGATCAAGCAGATTTCTCAAAGCTAATGTGGTTGAAGCAAGTGACAGCTCATCAGGTTCTCAAAATCATGGTATGGGCAAAGAAAACCAGTTAGTTGTGGGCATTTAGCTCATTACTTACAGTATTTTTCGCTCCATAAGACACACTTTTTTCTTCCTAAAAAGTAAGGGGAAATGTCTGTGCATCTTATGGAGTGAATGCGTGGTCCCTGGAGCTGAATTGTCAGGGGCAAAAAGCAGATCATGCCTTTTTTTAAAAAAAAAAGGAAAGAAAGAGGGAATTGGGTGTTGAAACAAAGCCCAAGTGATCAGAAGCGAGATAAGGGACGCTAGCAATAAAGGAGACTGCCTGGGAAGAGGGAGGTAAAGACACCAAACTTGCAAGGTGAGGAGACATGAAGACTAAATCAATGAGGAGAGAAATTAGAAGAAAAGGAGGAGCTAGGGAGGCTGCCTGGGAGGGGGGAGGTAAAAGCCCATGGATCCTCATTCACCCCAAATTCAGCATCAGATCACACAGCATGTCCATGGCTACAGCCTGCACCAAAAAAAATCACGCAACCACTGTTTCCTGGGGTCGCAATGGTGCAAAAACGTGGCTACAAAGCATGGATCCACATGGATTCTCAGGATTTTTGCACTGGGCTACCCCAAACTCACCATCAAATCACATGTCTGTGGCCACAGCATGAACCACAAAAATCATACACCTACTGTTTCATTCAGAATATATTTTTTTCTTGTTTTACTCCTCTAAAAACTAGGAGCGCCTTATGGTCTGGTGTGTCTTTTGGAGCAAAAAATCTCCTTTCATGCCTAAAATCTCCTTTCATGCCGGTCAATTTAATCCTGCCCCCATGGCAGTATATGTCCTGGGTAAAATCCCCAAATCCCCCCCCCCCAAAAAAAAGCTCAACAATTTTGGGGTAAAATTGTAAAAATAGCTCAACAACTTCAAACCTAAAAAAAGGTTAATAACTTTGGTTGGTCCTCACGCATGTTCACTTCATCAAATCTGACCCTCTTTGAAAAAAGTTTGGGGACCCCTGCCTTACGACATTCATGCCTCTCACACCTGCTCTAGTCAAAATTGTATCAAGATGTGTGCATACACTTCCTCAACTCCACGTTACTTTGTGCAGTTATACTAGAACTTCTATTTCCAAAACTTTCGTAAATCTGCAATTATTAAAAGGCAACAATCAAAGAGCACTTTCAAGGCTTAAGCATGCCTAAACTAGAGTCAACAACCAGTCAAGTGAACCATCAAATACTGTAAACTGACCAGTCAAGTGATGCTTATTTAACTATCACAAAAAATTGTTAAATATTATCTGAAGCCAAGACTACCAACGTGTTACAAAGTGGTTGCTTCTCTGTGTACTTCATTATGGTGTCATTTTTGGGCAAGGTCAGGAATGAGGGCTGCTTGTCACCTAGCCCACAAGCATTTTTTTGGTAGTTTTATTGAAACTCATCAGGTAAAGCTGAAATTTGGCACAGATGCTCGTCTGGTCCCATTACTCAATACATAAATAACAACCACTGGCAGAGTTGCAAGGGCCACACAATTCAAAATGGTGGTTTGCAGGTGTGTTTTTTAAATTGTGATTTTGCAGTTATGAACATTAAACAGGATTCACTACTTTCCAGGCCAAACTCAGTGCAAATACAAGAGAACACATACTGATGTGTACATGCAAATATCCATATAAATTAACATGAAGCATAACTACCGGCATTATCTTAACTAATTATAAGGCCCTTGCAACTCTGATGATCTCTGGCATTTAATGACATCAGAATGAAAATCTGTGCCAACACAACAGAATTGATTATACATACAATTCATTGTTTCAAGATGCATGCTGGCCGCCACCTTGCACTGCAAGACCCATGCAACTCTGACAATACAGTGGTACCTCTGGATGTAAACGGGATCCATTCCGGAGCCCCGTTCACATCCTGAAGCGAACATAACACGCAACTGCGCGTCTGGTTTTGCCGCTTCCGCACATGATGTCATTTTTAGCGTCTGCGCATGCGGCGAAACCCGGAAGTAACGTGCTCCGTTACTTCCAGGTCGCCACAGAGCACAACCCGAAAATGCTTCACTTGAAGCGTATTCATCCTGAGGTATGACTGTACACAGAAAAGATTTGCTCAGGGACAAGGACAAATGGACAAGGCTCCCAAAAGAGGGTTTCCTGCATGTTTTCTGTTACAAAAATGCCCAAAAGATGTTACTGAGCTACAGCATAAATATGCTACATCTTTTGCTCTCACTGATCGCTATGGTCTAAATCTGTATTTGATACTAGGTGGGTCCCTATCGTGATCATGGTGCTCCAGTGTATATGAATCCTTTAATTATGTTTTCATACAACGAAAGTACCTGGCATATTCAGCTTTGGTATCTCAATAGAGAAGACTCCTTTGAATGTATAAGGAAGCCTCTGTTCTCTTCATATCAAATTTTTTTTGTGTGTGTATGAACTGCTCAGAGCCAGATGGGATAGCTGCTATAAAATCCGTCCCTGTGGACAAGCTTCATTCAACCAGCCTTGCCCTCTGCATAAAGGCCATTTGGGTTAAATAGTGATAATAACCATACCAATTAGTATTAACATGCAAGGAAGACAGACTGCCTTTAGAGGCTTGTACTTTATAAAGCAAAGAGGGGGAAAGGAAATTTTACAAGTCTGTAAGCAAACAAGGAGAGACCAGACATACAAAAGTAACTAAACTAAACAATGACACCCTGTCTAAGGAAGCCTGCTAGAGTCTTCTTTGTCTCTCAGATTGTACCATTTCTAAGTACAGTGCCAGTACTTTCATGCATTCCTATGGCCCCATTATTTCCCCCGCCCCTGCAGAAAGCTCTACAGAACCCAATGACCTGGGTGGAGTGAGCACGTTTCTGCAATTCTATCTGTTTTTCTAGAATCCATATAAACCTCCACCATCTCACTTTCACCAGGGCTGGTTTGTGTGAAAGGGTTGGTTGTACTGGCATCAACAGGAGTTGATGAAGGGAAGGACTGGTTGGCTGGGAGATCTTTCACAGCTTTTCATCGCAACCCAGAGATCTTCACACAACTGTTACTGGTTTGCAAGTGTGCACCAGGAGATCTGCACACTTCCAGCACACATGGATGTTGCTACGATGAGGTGACCCAGAAAGAACAAGTTTAGAAGGGGGGCTCAAATGTCAGAGACATTTGGGAAACATTTGCCCCCTAAAAAAAATAAATCCGAAAAAACAACAACAACCAAGCACACTTCTTACTCTCTACCAGTCCAGGCATAACGAATGTGATTTCCATAAGTTCAATCAGAGCTTCAGTATAGAAAGCTAGATACACCAACCATAGTGAGAAACTATGTAATCATAGTTTCTCATGTTCAATGCCTAGGTGGTGGCTAGGGCCATGGCACAACCCTCCGGTGACTCTAGGGGAAAGCTTCCAGTTGATTCACATCAACAAGCTCCCCCTACAGGTTGTTAACCCTCGTGTGACTCCCTGCAGAGTGGGCAGGAGTCAAGCATAGCCTGTTCGGATCCAACACCTAAGCCAATATCAGTCACATTCTGTAAACAATAAAGTTGTGGCCTTTTTTAGCCCATTAACCTAAAATACTTGTCTCCACGTGTCTTATTTCATCACAAAGAGGGAGCAGGGCATCGACTCGCAACAGAAAAGTTGTGGTAAACTATGGTTGCTCCATGATCCGGGGCAACATCTAAATCCTTGGCAGCCTTACTGCTTGATCTCAAGAAACTATATATTAACAAGCTTGTGATCAAACAGGTGGGTCATAAAATTCGTAGGTCTTCCCAAAGAGTGGACTGTGTGCATGTTCTAGACACAGACCTATCTATCAATCTGCAATAAGAATGGGGCCATAAGCCTGGAAGTGTTTGGTCCCACATATTGCTGCTCCACAGTGCATCCTGAAGTTTATGGTGCAGAGCACCTGTACCTAGTTGAGGGCTGTACTCCAGATGGTGTGTGTGTGTGTGTGTGTGTGTGTGTGTGTGAGAGAGAGAGAGAGAGAGAGAGAGAGAGAGAGATCACTC
>NC_138529.1:32556730-32605262 GCF_964234715.1 Podarcis melisellensis | reverse complement strand
TGCTCAGTATTCCAATCAGTTTCAGGTTAGGGTGACATTGTCCCTTTCTGAAGAGAATCAGTAAGTGCTTGCGAGCCCTCATTTTATTCACTGCACTAGCATGTGTCCAACTGGGATAATCTCCATTAAACCATCTGTGCTCCCATCTTCGCTCAGCCTGCACCCGCTGGGCTCCCTGTAACGCTGCAGCATCTGTGAACCTGTATGCACAGATACCAGTTCCTGTCCTGATTAGCTAAACAGTCTCAGCCCAAACCCTAAAAGAACAGATGTACCAGAACGTCTCAAAACAGCACAAAGCCAGGAGGGAGAGAGTGCCTTCTGCAAAGCCTATTTCCAAACCAGTATTATCCTCCCCTGCCTTGGGAGCTTCAGTCATTTTCCGTCTGTGCCCTGAAGGTAGATGAACAGCAGAGGGGGAAAGCAAAGCTGTTTGGGTGGAGAGCAGAGGTGATGCTTGCAATTATTGTGCTGCATCCTGGCTCCAACCCTCTGGATGGCTACTTATTGCTCCAGTTAAAACTGTCTCTATTCTAGCAATATGAGTGCTACTGCACATCTGTAATCCGTGGAATGTATAAAATAATGTACAGTACACACATAGTTTCATTATTACGGTGAAAGCACAAATCAAAACCAGCTTATGCAGAATACAAGTGGCTCACTTTATTCAGAAACATGTAGCAAAGATCCCGGTGTGCCATTTCAAAAGATATGATTGAGCTACCAAACAACTAGTCTATATCCTTTTTAGACCCAGAGCATGGTTTATGAAAATTCGGGGATCTTTAGATGAAGAAGAAGAAGAAGAAGAAGAGTTTGGATTTGATATCCCGCCTTTCACTCCCTTTAAGGAGTCTCAAAGCGGCTCACATTCTCCTTTCCCTTCCTCCCCCACAACAAACACTCTGTGAGGTGAGTGGGGCTGAGAGACTTCAAGGAAGTGTGACTGGCCCAAGGTCACCCAGCAGCTGCATGTGGAGGAGCGGAGACGAGAACCCGGTTCCCCAGCTTACAAGACTACCGCTCTCAACCACTACACCACACTGGCTCTCCAATAGATAAGCTATCAAAACATGGCTTTGGCAATACATAAGAAAGCCATGCTCTAACTTTCACCTGATCAGAACCATTCAGTTACTTCTTCTATGGGGCAAACTTTTGTCAGCATTATATTCAAACTGACAAACTATGGATTGCACCTACAAACCAGGATTGCAAACCAGCTTCTAATCATGTTTCAAACTGTGGCTTGCACTAAAAAAGGAATTCAACTGGAACATGCAAAGGGTATGTAAGGAGCAATGAAGACATGCAAACCTTTCTTGTTGCAGGACAATTAAGAGAATCATATCATGTTGGCTTTAGAGGATGAGACTCAGCTACCAGAAAACAATGTGAGACTGTAAGTTAATTGCTTAAACCATGAACATTTCACATTACCATGGTACTGGGTGAAATATAATTGTCACCCAAGCTCCTAGCTGAATTACAAAGAACATATTGATAATGTACCATGAATGAATAGTTCAACTTCAAAACCCTTCTGTTGTCTTCCAAAATAACAGAAGCAGAGCAGAGCCTCAAATAACATAATGGGGCTGCGGGGTGGGGTGGCGGAGAGACTGATTTAAGCATTTCAACAACATTTTCCATTGCCTGTTTATTTTGCAAGGCTGTACTTTCAGAGGTAATTTACAAGAGAGATGAGGTATCAGTAAAATTTGTGCAGGACGAAGGTTAATGCAGGCCCCACAGACTGTGTGCAGACAGTGTAGCCACTTAGGTGTGCTGGAGTCTGCAGAGCAATATTAAAAATGCTGCACAGGCAGGCAACTCATCAGAGAGCAACTTAATCTGTCTAAATATTCTCATTACGTACATGGCATTCAACTTCCATTCTTGAAGCACGGGAACAGAGACCATTTCCAGAGGACTTTTGGGACATTAAACCATGAAATAGGACTTTATGTCAGTCATTCACTCCTCCTCTTTCCCAGCTCCGAGATACAGTGTTTGAAAGTTATTACTGCACTGAAAGGGAGGGGAGTAAAGACAAACAGGGACATCGGGAGGGAGACAGAAGGCTTTTCTAGGATGAAAATTGTTCAATTAATCCAGTATCAGTGGATACCACTGATTTGTTTTAAAACTGCAAATAATTCTAAGGATGCAAAGATCTTGTGGCATTTCTTTTCCATTTCGTTGGCTGCATTATTATTAATATTTATTTAATTTATATACTGCCTTTCATCAGACGATCACAGGGTGGTTTACAGTACATAAAGAGAAAAATACATAATCCAAACATATGAGGAAAATGCATAAAATGTAAAATTCAAATAATCTATCACAGAGTCATTTGGAATTCTAAAGGTCACAGGGAGCAATGGAGAGAATACACAGAAAGAGAGAATACAAATTCCACAGTCCTTAATAAACCTGCAATTTCAGATGGAAGTTAAATTTATCTTAGACTACACAGTATACTAGGAAGGAAGGAAATCACATCAGACTCAATGGAATATCAAAGTACTTTAGCATTGGTCTTTCAATATTTCTCTCTCCCCATACTGGAATTAGCTTGCTTAAAAGGCTCTATTACTTTCTACACAACAGATTCAATGGAAGAAGTTCAGAAAATATGAGACCTGCTGTTGGAAAATGCTTTAGAAAGCAAGTTATCTTCTGCAAATGTTCAGTCCATAAACAAACTTACATGCACAAAAAGGTGAATGGTCAATGCATATACTTTGATGTTTTTCCCTTCTACTTTTGATTTATTTTATCATAGAATCATTGAATTGTAGAGTTTGAAAGGATTCTGGGGATCATCTAGTCTAACCCCCAAAATGCAGGATTCTCCACTAAAGCATCCATGACAGATAGCTATCTAACCTCTGGCACGACTTGTTTTTAAGAAACCCATGATGATTCTTAGTAATCACAGCTTACAGACCATTTAATTATCTGTTCTAGAACCTTTCCTGGTATCGGTGTCAAGCTGACCAGTCAGTAGTTACCAGAGTCTTCTTTTTCGTTTTGTTTTTTGTAGATAGGGACAACATTTGCCCGCCTCCAGTCTGCAGGGACCTCACCTGTTTTCCAAGAATTCTCAAACATTGTACAAAGAGGCTCAGAGATTACATCTGCAAGCTCCTTTCGTATCTTTGGCTGCAGCTCATCAAGCCCTGGATATGTGAATTAATTTATAGTAACTAGGTGTTCCCTTACATAATCTCACTTTCTGCATAAACATATCTCAATAGCCTCAATCCAGGGGGCCACATGACAGGGCTTCCAAGTCTGCTATTTTTAGATGTGGTCCTCCATGCCATCCAACAAGCAGTCAACCGAGTCTCCATACAAACATGGATGAAACCTCAGTAACAGCCCACTATAAGCAACTGCTGCCAGTTTAAAAGTGAGTGCGTTTATAAGTCATTTCATGTATCAAAGTGCTTTCTAGATCAGAGCTAACTTCTTTTTCTTTCTTTCTTTCTTTCTTTCTTTCTTTCTTTCTTTCTTTCTTTCTTTCTTAGGGTGGGGGGAAGAGAAGCATTGCTGCTCATGCCACTGTTAGTTTAAATTTAAAAGATGTCCAGAGCACCTTCTGTCTCTATCACTCAGCTGCCTCTTTAACTTCTTCTCCCCATTTCCCTAGCAACCCCACCTTCCCAGCCCCATGTTATGCTCAGGTCCTGTCTCTGGACTTCTTTTAAGCATCTGGCTGACCACTGCGAGTACTAGATACTGGACCAGATGGACCATTGGCCTGATTCAGCAGGCTCTTCTTAAGTTCCTATGTGTCAGACCCAAGGCCCACCTCCAAAGCAGTTGTGGGGTTTGCTGGGGTAGAGTAATCTGAACAGTCTAAGTGACATGGCAGAGACATTGAAAATGACAGAAGAAAGACAAATTCAGAGTAAAGCACCTATTACTGATCTACAGTTTACCAGCTCTTCCGGTTATTCTTCCACATTCATTTAGCGATGTGCTAGACACTACATAGAATACAGAAATGACAACCAGGCTATGTGACACTGGTAAATTTGAACTGACACTTTGATCTACTAAAAGAGAAAGAATCAATGCTGCTAGGGATTGACAAATAATAAAGTATTGTTCAAATCCAAAACAAAGACACCAAGATTGTGTCACAGAATTTGCACACCCACAGCAATAAACCTTCTGTTTCTACAAAAGTCACAATATTATTATTTTTAAAATCTCTGGCTTTATGAATTACAGGTGCAATAAATGGGAGGTACAGGCAGTAATTAATGCATGCCTGCCTTTCCTGATGAGCTCCTTCTGGTGGGTCAGAGTTATTGAAATTCATTGAGAAAATCTTCAATCATGCAGAAATTCTGAAGAAATAGGCCTAGACGCAATTTAATAAAGCAATAATATTTCTTTTAAATAATTAACCAGGCTGTGACATTTGCTAATATTCCTAAGGCCTAACTCCTGCTTCAACATTATTACTGGGTGGTGGCGGGGGGGGGGGGGGAGAGGAGAAGTGTGCTGCTCAGGGAACTGATCCAGTAGGCACTCACAAAAACCCCAACATGTACATGCACAGTCAAATGAAAACTGAATATATTGCTCTGGGTCACTTCCTCATTGCCAGCAGTTATGTTTACCTTCAGCCTTCAACTGCAATATTTATTTTTATCCATAACTCTAGTTCCACAGTACTTTGGTTGGTTTTATGGTTCAGTAAGAGAGAATTCCTTTAATTTACTTGTCCTTGCCCCCCACTTCCTATCCCAATTATTATTATTTTGTGCTTAGATGCAATCAGCTATCTGCCACTTATGTCAAAGCAGGTTCCTTTGACAAGGATGCTTTAAAACATGCAGTTTCTATCACAGAACAGAGAAAATGCTATTGGAATTTAGTAGTATATTGAAATACTACTAAAAAAAAGGCTAATAAAAAGGTCAATTAAAAAAGACCCGTTTCCTGATAAAGAGGCATTTGTGAGGAATCTCCCTACATATAAGACACAGAACTACATAAACGCTTGAAGCATTCACAAGTAAAAGGCATCTAATCTTGTGCACATACACATACCATGAAATTGAAAGAAAACAAGGATTAAGATTCTTCAGACTGATTTCTGATACAAACTATAAATTCTTGTAAGATTATCATCATTTCACCAGCAATGCAGCTGCTTATTGCAACACACAGAAAAAGCAGCAAAGCAGGAGGAAGACTATTGGGGGGAATCTAAGTGAGCAACTAAACAGGACATCATACTGTAAGTACAGCCAGAATTCACAACGTGGCAGCAATGTCAAACTCATTTTTGTTTCACAACACAGTGATCAAGAACCCATTCACTGTTGGATGGACTGCTTTTCAAGACAAGAATGACAAACCTTGAAGGCTACTAAGTCCATCTTCAACATTTGGGTAACAAGTGTCCAGCAGGAAAAGGAGAGGGAAGGGGCTATCAGCAAGAGTAGATGGCTATCGATAATAAAATTTAAATCAAACAAAGTCATATTTAGGGTAGACCCACTGAAACCTATAGGTCGCATTCTATGATGTCTGCTTGTTTGAGCAATGGGACTTCTGGCATGTTTTCAACCCCTACAGCCCCCAACCCTGCAAAGCAGATTTCGGGTATAAGAAAGGAAGGGGAAACGCCATTGCATACATGAATGCCTGCTTGTGCTACATTTGATCTCACTCAGCAGTTCACTCAGCAGTTCACAGATTTCAATGGGTATGACTAATACTGGGTATCACCCTTAGCATGTAAGCATCCCTTCAGAATCAGTTATTTAATTAAAGATGTAAAATTCCCCCAGGCGCAGGATATACTCACCAGATAAATTCTATAAGCATCAATCCTTCTGATTGGTCCCCAGCACTTGTCTGTGTCATTATACTTAGTACCATCTTCAACACTGCATGAATGATTGCCCGTCACACTACTGACAAGAGGGAGAAGCAAAAGCAGACCACAGTTAATGCACCTATGCATGGGCATAGCAGCTGCCCCTCATTAAAAACACTTAATTAATTGAGGTTCTCCCCATCCATAAATCCTGGCTACACCCATGCACCTATGCAAACCTCAGCCACCATTCCTCCCCACACTTTTTTAAAGGATGATGGAGAATTTCCCCTTACACAGCACACACCATGTGGAGTCTCGGTCAATCAAGAACTCCACATTCTTCAACACTGTACCTTATAGATTTGGCATGTAAGGTATATGTAGACATTTTTTAAAATAGAAGTGTTTCTTGATTAAAGAAATAGTAGTCATTTAATCATATAACTTGTAATTCGTTGATTAAAGCCAGATTAGTTTGTGTATGAATCAACAACAGTATTGAAGAAAAGGCTATTTTTGTATCAGGCTCCTAGTCTTAGAATACCCATTCCCGGCTGTGTGGGATAGAAGGGGGAATGTATGTTCTATAGTGGTACCTGTCATTCATGCTTTTTGTAAATACAGGCACAAAAATTATTTTAGTCCATTGTAAAATCTGCTGCCCAATTAGTCAGCGGCACCTTCTGATAATCTAATCTAATCAAAGAATCAATCAAGTAAGCATTGCAGCCCTATAAAGAAGTAACTCACAAATTAGCCCCTAGACCTAGTTTTTGTCAATATGCTAAGCACTGTCAAATTACATCAGAACAATGTAACCCACTCTGGAAAATTAGTTTGAAGTGTGAGGTAGAAATACTTTAAATTTATTAATTACAACCAGCAAGTCAATCTTCTGCCAGAGCCATCAATGTGAAATGGTTATGCAATCCTCCGACATTTCAGCAAGAAAATGCTGCTTGCAAAATATTGCCACCGAAAGCACACTCACCAGGTCACCTGCATGAGAGAAACTGGGACAGCAGCTGCATATATCGCCAAATCACCATAGAGGTAGATGATTATGCAGAAATAGAACAAGTTGACTCCCACTGTAAATAAAAGGAATAGTAAACATAGGTTTAGACTAGACCAGTCTTTTCCTGTAGTTTCACTTTTTACACCAGGATCTATCTAGGAACCTTTTGTGGATCACCACTTCAACTTGCTGTGCTGCAAAAAGGCTTCTGGGGAAAACATTTCACGACTCTATTGGCAACACCTTGTTAATTTCACCTAGTTGAATGATCTTCATTTGTAAAAAAAATCAGCACTACCAATTGCTAGGACAGTGTTCCTGAGGGGCAGTCCAGTTGTCTAAGACTAACGTAACTGTATAAGCATGCATTTTCAACATTATTAAAATATTTGTATACTGTATTTTCATAAAAGATAACAAAACCATTTACAACAATTATAATACAATAAAAACCACACAAAAATTAAAACAGTTCTCCATCTCACTATTAGGGGAAATGTTTCTTAACTGTCTTCATAAGCCTAGCAACAGAGAAGTTTTCAGCAAACATTTGAAACATTAGTATAGAAGGTGCCTGCTGAATCTCTAAGGCTCAGTTCTGTGTCTACGTCAAATGCGCCTCACCATCTCACATGATGCTCTTACATATGATCTCAGTGATTGCACTGAAATAAAAGGGTCAAGGTGGTCCCTGAGGCACCCTGGACCTATGGTGTTGAGACCTTCATCAATTAATAAAAAAAAGGTAAAGGACCCCTGACAGTTAAGTCCAGTCGTGAACGACTCTGGGGTTGCAGCGCTCATCTCGCTTTTCTGGCTGAGGGAGCTGGTGTTTGTATGCAGACAGACTAAGCCGCTTCTGGTGAAAATCAGAGCAGTGCACGGAAACGCCATTTACCTTCCCGCCAGAGCGGTACCTATTTATCTACTTGCACTTTAACGTGCTTTCGAACTGCTCGGTTGGCAGGAGCTGGAACCGAGCAACAGGAGCTCACCCTGTTGCGGGAATTTGAACTGCCGACCTTTCAATCGGCAAGCCCTGATGATGAGCAGCCCATACAGATATTTCTGTACCAGCTAGAGCTTCTGAGATAGGCCTAGGGGCAAGCTCAGATACAGTGCATTGTGTAATGTAAGAGCACAAACAAGGTGCTTAAAACCAGTCATTATCACACAGCAAACAATGGTAACCAATATTAGTCAGAAGGATTTTGAAAAGATGACTTGGCCTTTCCTGCTTCAGACTTCCTTACCCTGCAGATATGTAATCAAATGCCTGCATTAACCTAACCAGTTCTATAGTAGCTCCATTTAAAAACCAGGTGCAATTCTACTTCCACAAAGTTTGCATCCCATAAAACAGAGGTGCTGAACCTCATACCCAGGGGCCAAGAATGCCTCCCACCAAGCCACTATACCTGGCTATTTTCATGTGACACCCCCTCCCCTGCCATGTCCCTCACAGACTCTGCTTTGGCTCCCTCCTTGAGTGCTTTGGCGTGGCTGGAATGTGGCATTTAACAGTGCCTTTTCTGGCCTAGCTGGAGGGCATACAGGCATGTGAGTGAGTGTAAATTTACCTAATGTATACAAGTAAAATGTGACCCCCAGACTGAAAAATATACTCCACCCCGCCATAAAATGTTACCTATCCTATATTCCGTTTTATCAAGGAAAATATTCACTGCCACCATACCCTTGCTCTAGAGGACGCAGGTGAGACAGACTTTATAGTTTCACAGACAAAAAGAATTACCGGGAGGCAAACAAACTCTGCTTTGATGAGTAGAAATCAATAAGGATAAAGAGATGCCAAAATGCACCAGCTTGACTTAAAAGAAATAGAACTGAATGCCTCAATCTGAACAGATTTCATTTCCAAAGGCCACTGAGACAAGGAAACAAAACATGCATTGTTTCATATAAAAGGAGAGAAGACAGGAATATTGTAAGAAAGCAAAAAATAAAGGAGCTTGACAGGAATACTAATCTAGTTTAGAATTTTGGTGCACAACTTCTAACTGCACATTACACTAGCAGCTCCACCATACAAAATTCTTCAGCTGTTATGGTGGAGTGTTTTATGATGCAATCTAACACAGGATTTTGAGCTTGGCAACAGAACAGAGCCATATATTGACACCTAAATTGTTGTGGCACCACTGCTACTAAAAAAATAGAAGTTTTAGAGCAATTCACAGCTGTGCTTTATGACAGTACGAGGCCTAGAAGTGAAGAAGAAGAGGAGGAGTTTGGATTTGATATCCCGCCTTTCACTCCCCTTCAGGAGTCTCAAAGCAGCTAACATTCTCCTTTCCCTTCCTCTCCCACAACAAACACTCTGTGAGGTGAGTGGGGCTGAGAGACTTCACAGAAGTGTGACTGGCCCAAGGCCACCCAGCAGCTGCATGTGGAGGAGCGGAGACGCGAACCCGGTTCCCCAGATTACGAGACTACCGCTCTTAACCACTACACCACACTGGCTCTCGACTTTAGGTGTGGCCATCTGTGAGGAGAGCAGAAGTGCCTTGCCATTCCTATTCTGAGTTTCTTTGTGTCATCCAAAGAATTTCCCTGTGACAGATCCCAGATGACCTAAAGGACAGCCCACCTCATGTTTAGCCATTTAAAAGAGAACCAAAATCTCCAGAAAGATCCATATGATCACCATTTTTTATTTCTTCCCCTACAGTGAGCTATATGAACTACAGGTGCAAATATCTGTGGGGGAGATATGAGAATTCTGCTTTGAACACCAGGGAGAACTCACATGTCCTGGAAGTTACAATGTCAAAGCCTTAACACAAATTCATGTGCCCTTCAGATGCTGGTGAACTATAACTCCCATCAACACTGGCAATAGTAGCTCGGGCTGATGGGAGTTGGAGTCCAAAAACACTACATCAATAACTGACTACAAGGAGAGGATCGCAAAAGACTGCAGCCGAAAATATTTTTCCTATATTCAGAAAGACATTAATAGTGCCTTTAATTCATCACAGAGCCTCCGGAAGAGTACACATTTCATATTGGGAAAGATTGAGAAATGAGATCACAGCTATTCCTTACTTTTAAACAGGAGTGAGTATCTCAGCATTACTTGGATAAATGGGACAAGAAAAGGGGTGAAGAAAGCTTAACAAAATTAGGTGTCCTCATATCATATCTAATATGTATGTACATCAGTGCAGTGAGTCGTGCCATCATTTATCCACAGTAGTGACTCCAAAATTAGGTCCACAGCTAGTTTTTCATAATACAAAGTGACACCAAGTCCAACACAGCAATCCTAACCATGTTTTCTCAGAAATAAGATGCAATAGGTTTAATGGAGCTTACTCCCAAATAACTGTGTAAAGGATAGCAGCTTTAAGTGTCACATCCAGAATGTCAAATTTAAGTAAATATCAAACAAAATAAAATATGGAAATTATACTCACTTTACACAACTTTTTATTTACCAACATATATAGGTAAATAAAATAAAAAAAACAGAAAAGATATAGTATATACTTTTTTCAGCATCAGTAAAAAGATATATGACATTTGGGCTTCATGGAATACTAGCAAGCAAAGGAAAATTCTGTCTTAAGAGATGCGAGATCTTTCTTTTAAAGTGTTGACATCTATGGAGAAAAAGCTGAAAGGAAGCATGCTTTAACAAATGCTTGAAAAGGTCACCACAACTCAAGAGATTGGTTTCCCCAAATGATTATCAATCAATGCCTAAACAGTACCTTGTAAATGAACATGGTAAAAGGACACAGTGAAGGGGATGGAAGGAAGAATTGCTATTATTCACTGTTGCCATCAGACCAACAGGTACGGTGCCCAAGCTGCTAGGTCACTTGACTACAGCCCTCTTACATCTAATTTACACTAGGAACTCTGTAGCAAACAAAAGTTGAATGTACTGCTTTCATTTGTTTGGCAAAATAAAGGCCTGTGCCTTAGCCACAGTGGCTCAGAGCATTTAAAATATTCAGATAATCTGTATTTTAAATATTTTAAAGCTTCTAACAATTTGAAACCACAACATTTTAACCAATCCTGGTGTCCTCTGCAGAACCCACTTCTATGTTGTTTATTCAAGGCACAGATCTCAGCTGAGGATTTGGGGTGAAAGCACCACCCAATAGCCTCCACCCTCTCCACCTACAGATAGACGTTAGTGTTGTTTCTGTTTTATAAACTGCCACCAACCTTCATTGATCAATACTTTCATTACTGGACACAAAACAGGAAGATCAATGACTTCCTGCAAGGATGGTACATGATGTATGTGCCTTGAATCCATTATTACAATAAATGACTTCTGGATCCCTGATAAAGAGCACCCAGCTATCCTTCAGAATAGATTCCCTTCACAGCCAGAGGCCCTTTTTTCTCCTTAGAGTTAAGACTGCAAATCTATTCCCTACAGAAAGCAGACAAGTCAGAGGTGGAAGATTTATACACAGCTCAACTCTTAAGATTGCAGATCCAGAGCATGTCAAATTGTTAAGATAGTCAAGGGAAATGAGCAAAGAATACAGTGAAAACAAGGATTTTGCTTTTAACAGGCCAATAACTCTCAAAAGAAGGTATAACAGAGCCGCAACACATCTTCACCTAGCCATGAAACTCTGAAAGCCTTATTCATTGATTGTACTACATAAATCTCATGACCCTAATAGCAAACCTGCCAGGTTGCGGTCGGGGTGTAACATTAGCATACAGTCACTGTGCAGACTTGTTTGGGGGTTCAAATAAAACAACATAATACACAGAATGGGGCAGTAAGAAGTTCTCCCTTAAGAGCAAATAATTGCTATAGTTCACTGAAGAATGCATGTGCAAATTCTGATTATGCTTAACTGCAGTAAGCCTGGTTGAGTTCTGAAGGGATGGGATTAGAGAATTAAGACAGTTGAAAAGATCTGGCACTTCAGAGGGGAGGCGAAGACATCCAAACCAACTGGAGGAGAAAGGCTTCTACACAAACCAGACAAGCTGCCCAGAAACAAAGATGAATACATGAAGCAAGAACAGAAGCCATTAATGTAATAATAATAATAATCATCATCATCATCATCATCATCATCATCTCCACTCTGGGCAGCTTCCAACAGAATATTAAAATACAATAGTCTATTAAACATAAAAGCTTCCCTAAAAAGGGCTGCCTTCAGATGTCTTCTAAAAGTCTGGTAGTTGTTTTTCTCTTTGACATCTGGTGGGAGGGCGTTCCATAGGGCAGGCGCCACTACCGAGAACCTTTGCGTGGTTCCCTGTAACTTGGCTTCTCGCAGCAAGGAACTGCCAGAAGGCCCTCAGCACTGGACCTCAGTGTCTGGGCAGAATGATGGGGCCTACTTGGTGCCTTTAAAATAGGGTTGGGGAACCTGTGGCCCTCCATACATTGCTGAACTCTCAACTGCCATTGGTCCCAGCTAGCATGGGCAGTGATTAGGGATTTGGGGAGTAGTACTAAAACACCATCCAGAGGGCACAGGTTGTCCAACTCTGCTTTAAAATGAAGGGGCTCTTCAAGCCTAGTATCAAAATATCTTGCCTATCAAATGATCTGTGGGATCTGCAACCTCTTAAAATTACCTGAGAAGTTTGGGGAAATGGCTCTCTATGGAAATCCTCACTACCACCTATCTGAAGGAGATCAAGTGACTCGAGCAACTTTTAAAAGGGGCCACAATAGTGTGCTGATTGAAACCCAAGAGAGTCCGGCCAATCTGAATGCCCTGTCTTTCAAAATCACTCTCTAGGATTTAAACAGTAAGCTGGTCACTCTAATACAGGTATAGGCAAATTCGGCCCTCCAGATATTTTGGGACTACAACTCCCATCATCCCTAGCTAACAGGACCCGTGGTCAGGGATGATGGGAACTGTAATCCCAAATTATCTGGAGGGCCGAATCTGCCTATGTCTGCTGTAATACATGTTTAATTAAACATTGGCTTTCAGCTCATCCATAAAAGTTATGTGTACAAAAACAGTCTGCCAAAATGCACAGCCAATTTTCTTGACATGTCAAGGATCTGTGATCCATCAAAAAGTTCATCTTCCTGTACTATCCAAATTTGCATAAATTGATGACTTACTGTTGCATTACAGTTATGACAAGGAAAGAGATGCAGCAGAGTTAAGAAAATGAGAATAATATCAGACCTAAAGGGCACAAATGGAGGCTACAGGTTTAAGATCACCTCCAAAATCCATTTCAAGATCTTTCACAGACACCATCCACACATTTTAAAACTTTCTGGACAACTTTTCTTGATACAGAAACTAGTTGTTTTATGGAGCTCAGAGATCCTCAGAAAGCTATCTTCCATTACTGTCAAGGTACTTGTGGATCTGTGAAACCTGCATGATGCTTTCAAAACTCTGAGCACCAAGATGTCACTTTAACATATAACATATAAGATGTCACTTAATACATAAGACAGAACAGAAGCAAATATCGTGGAAATACAGGTATCCATGACTTTGAGGGGGGGCCTTCTTTCACCAAACCTCCTGTAATTATTCAATATTCACATTCTCTCATCTAAAAGAAGGAACTTGACAGCATGGTCTACTTATGGTAAAGGGAAAACTAAAGAATGAAGGTTTTGTGTGAATTACAAGTTGAATAATTAAATAATTAAATAATATTCAACTGCTACTGTTCTGAATTCACACATGTGACCTGAGCACCCTCTGCTGGGTGAAGTTATCCATCACAGCAATTAAAATAGAATGCTAGCATCCCATTCAAGGCAAGCGGTTCATATCTCTAGCAGTTCAATCTGGGCTAAGTATTTAAATGAATCTGTAATTGGGCTGAATCTTTACAACCTACCCACCCACTAGGATGTCACTCACAGGTTTATTTTATCTGTACTGCTCTCAACAAGCCTCATTAACACCAAACCCAAAACCAAGTTCCTTCTGTCATATTGAAATACACCCAACAGTAAAAAAAAATTTATAGTAGCTAGCTCCAGTTCCCAAACCCTAACTCCTATGTCAAGTAGCTCTACCATTGCTTAAGAACTTCAGTGGTTTCTTTGAGAATGAAAGAGTGCAAAAGTGCAAACAGGATGCAATTTAAATTACTATTTGCTTTTATCCAGGATGAGGAGTACAGCACATTAGGGATATGGAAAATGTTCAGCACCTTTAACAGTACTGCAAAAATTGTTACCTGGAGCACAATACATATTAGTAAACATTTTGAGACTATTTAATACGGCATTTATGTACAGCAAAGTTCTTCAGCTGACTATCTTTCTACTGCCAGTCCAGATGTGTTATATTCATTCCTTTAAAAAAATTCAAGCCTTATCAAAGATAATTATTTATACTCTGAGACAGAAAGATAGATTAGTGTCACATGTCAATCTTTTCTTTAAAACTACAAGCACTTAAAACTTTATTTTAAGTGAGACTTTGTCTCTCGAAGCCAAAATACATGAACACACAGACAAGATGGTACCTGTTTCTCCACCTCCAGACACAATTTGTAGCCAGGAGAAGTAGGTATTCGGTCTCTCAAGCAGATTTGAGACCACAAGAAGCCTTAAATATCCCTATTTAAAAGAAGTTATATATTCACATGGGGTGGGGTGTCAAACTTGACATTTAGGCTTTAGGAACCATTCAGAAACACTCTGGAAAAGTGGGTGATTCCTATTATGGTTCGCACATGTAGTTTTCACTTGAAACTGTCATTCCTCAAGGAAAACACCAACTACTAAGAGATTCTGACAAAAGCTAGGTTAAATAAAAAAACCAAATATACATAATATGAAATAGAGCCTTCGTGGCTTGGAGGTAGTTACCTTTATTGAAGAACATGGATGCCATCTGACCCATCTCCACCCTTTCAGTGATTTCAAAAACGTTAGGTGCTCCTCGTCTCTCTGCAGGGTTAGAGGGAAGAAAACTCTTAGCCTACATCTCAAAGATGGGTCCCGCTCAAGCCACAACCTGTTCTCTCTCCATCTTGCTCAGACATGTAAATTAACACTTTCCTGTGTTGCTTATAACAATAATTGCCTGCAGGAGACCAGAAAAGGAAACTGTATAACAGTTGAGATTTCCCTCTCCCCTACAAATTAGGTACTGTACATGCAAGGCAGAAGGACGAATAAAACTCTGCAAACTATTACATTTGGGATTTTACTTGCAAGGCTATAGGTTGTTGTAAGTTAAGATGCTGGCTCAGAGTTAACATTTTGGTCTGAAAGGAAACTCACAAATGATTTCATATAAAAGATTCAGGTGGTTTTCAGTTGTACATTTTGTGTCACTGAAACCCTGTGGAAGCAAGGCTAGGGAGAAAACAGGGTTGCCAGTGGCTTGATACCTTGATAAACTAGTTTTCTTGAATTGTAAAAATGCTAGTATTGTGTTTATCAGAAAGCTACTACATCTGCACGTGTATACAAGACACAGGGAAAGTAGGCTGTGTCTAACTTTCTCATTTATTCTCTGCACTGAAGAGCAACTCATAGGAGTGAGAAAAGTTTCTTGCTAGATACTTACGAAGAGATAGGATAGGTCGTGTCTCTGATCGCTCGTAGCCTTCTGGAAGAAGAACATCAGTATCAGAAACGCCAGATGAAGAATCCTCATCATCATCCTAGAAGAGTAAGAAATAAGCATAAGTGTTCAAAACATAGAATAATTTCAGAATTCTGACAAGAAACAGAATGTCAAGAGGTAAAAAAGAGGAGTCTTTACTTGCTGGAAAAAAGACTAAACCTCTCCAGCCGAAAGCCTTCTGGCATGCTTATAGCTTCAGCTGGTTTACCAAAAGGCTGAGCATCCATCCCAGTGCCAGGGACAAAATGGCTAAGTTTGTGATGAGTCAAGTTTTGCAACATGGTGCAGAATCTACAGCCAGATTTTAAGGTAAACACGTAACAAATGAAATGAAAACAGATCTGCTCTACTGAGATTTTATAGCAATGAAGAAAAATAATTAGCAACCAAATGAAATGCCATACAAACCTTGTGCTTTTCCATTCTCTTCCAACGAAGCTGGGCATTTGCAGCAGCCATGGCCTCCATTACAAAAGTTGTGGTCATGTAGCTGGCGGAAAAATGGTAAAAGTACCAGTTGGTTAATAACAATGGGTTGCAATATTCCATCCATAGGTCTTTAACCTATATATTCTAAGGTGCAAAGTGTAAACAAAATTGGGGATTAAGGGCATGACTGTACACAGTATGGGCAGTCACACAATTGTTGTTCTTGCATCTGTCCTGTTTATGTATAAAGCATGGAAGAGATTCTAATTTTTGTATCAAAAGAGTCAGATGGGTTTGGAGAGCTGGTCTTATTCTCCCCATGCTGCACTGCTGCAGACACTTCTATTTTCCTGTCCTCCATCATTTCAGGGACTTTTCCACTAGAATCCAGCTCACTTATGGTACTGTGGCTGGGCTGAGTTGGACAAAAAGTGTGTAAAGTGATGGAGTGCAGAAATGTAAGACAAATTAGGAGGGAGGCTCAGCTCCCCTTACTGGAGGACTCATCTAATGTTAAAGAAATGCTCTCTACCCTGTTCTCTGTTCATGAATGGTGTAGACACTTGAAAAAGAAAATTTGCTTGCTCTCCATGATGTCTGGACATTTTCTTAGCAGTACGGCAAAAGAAAATTAACATGAGTAAAGACTCTCACGCATGGAAGCATTGAAGAAAGCAGAAAGACTACTGCACAAGTGTTGCATCTACCAGGAGCATATTCTGAACAACCTTAACTGAAATGAAAAAAGCTGCATAAATTCATGTCTCTGTTCTTATGTTACTCCCATTCATTTTAATGGAATTCCTGCTGAACAAATCTTGGTGGATTATATCCCCAAATGTCAAGAATTACAGAACTGAATCTAACTGGAGTAATAAATTATAGGATAAGCACATTTCATAGGACATCTCACTATACATCAATTACACCAGGATGATCATGGGCAGTCATGGGGGACAATTCCGCTATCTATAATAAGGTGCAACATGGTAGCTGTAAGAGATTTAGTGCTTTGGATGGAAGGTGCAGCTAAGGTGCATGGGACTAAAAAGCTTTGGTCACCATGATGAGTATGTGGCCCTGCTTCTTCTACTTGATCTCTAGGTGACTTTCAAAACCAGTGACCGTGGTATCCTGCTGGCCAGTGATGTGGAATGGGTATCAGAAGCACTATGCCACAGTGGTTCCGTTTCTATTTGGGTCATAAGCAGAGACCAGCATCGGAAGAATGTTCCACTATTATGTTATGAGGTTCCACAGAACACTATTTTATCTCCAACGTTATTTGCCATCTATATGAAGCCATTGGGATCAGTCATTAGGCAATTTGAGGCAAGGTGTCATTACCATGCTGATAACCAGTTATATTTTTCTATTGCATCTCAATCAGGAAAGGCAGACCTGGACCAATGCCTGGACACAGTAGTGGGCTGGATGAGGGCCAATGAATAATCTGAACAAGGTAAGAACGTAAGAAAAGCTCTGCTGCATCAGATCAATGGCCCACCTAGTCCAGCATCCTGCTCTCTCAGTGCCAACCAGATGCCTTAAGGAAGTCTGCAAGCAGCACTCGCACACAAAAATATTTTCCTCTTCTATGGTTTCCAGCAACTCCACTGACCTTGGAGGCAAATTATACCCATCATGGCTAGTAGCAACTGATAGCCTTGAATTTGTCTAATTATCTTTTAAAGGCATCCAAGTTGGTGGCCGTAACTTCCCCTTGTAAGAATGAATTCCATATTTAACTATGTACTGTTTGGAGAAATACATTGTTTTGCCTGTCCTGAATAGTCCGACATTCAGCTTCATTGCATAATATATGTTTATTTTTTCTACAAGCTGTTTTGAGATACATAGTGCAAAGTGGGGCAAAATTATTTAAATAAACAAATAAGATACTGACAGAACTATATCAGTCTAAAAGACTGATCACTTGGGTATCCAAATGCACTCAAAGACCTAATGCTGGACAGAGTTAGAGGAACCACTTAAAAAATTAAAAAAGTGAAGGACTGAAAACATTTTCCAAGAGCTGCCAGGAAGATAGCTGAGAGCAAGTGATCAATCAGTTGTCCCCATTCCCCATTACCATTTGCTTTGTTGATCTTATAAATGAATTGCCATTACCCCAGTTAGATGACCATGTTAAGGTTTCTCTCTCATTTTTACTAAAAACTACAATCAATCTTATTTAAACCACAAAAATGGTTTCTTACTGCTTCACCAACTGAACTCATTTATCAAGTTTGAATGAGAAATTAGTTTTGCTAGGATTAGAGCACAGCAGCAACATCCAGAGGCCTGGATAATTTCCCCTATGTTCTTTTACTACACTGAGCATTCTCCAGAGGATATTAAGGAGCCAGAAGTGCAAAACAGAGGAATGGAAGGATCAGGGTAAAAAAATCTCAAACGACTTGGCACCAGTGGGCAGCATTTCAAGGCTGATACAAAATATATACAGTAATTGCAAACCAACCCATATCCCAACAGCATCAAGAAATGAATTGGAAAAGAAATCAAAGCATGAGACAGAGAATGCTACGGGCAGGCTTCAAGGTTCTGAAATAATCTCTTTTACAAAGCCTCAGAAGCAATTCAGTCACTGGTACTGCAAGGATTTATGCTTCCCATCCAACAGAACTTACACTTTTATAATGCCTTTCCTTCCACAGATGTTAAGCAATTTATAAGATTATGTCTCAACATGAAAGCAATCCAGTCTCGACCCAGGGTAAAAGGGCACTGGAAGAGAGTATCCCTGTCCAATGTTGAAAGGCAATACTTTTACAATGGAACAGTAAAGTACATAAAATAACTGCAACAAATTAAAGCAGCAGGCACATTCATCGGAAGCCCACAAAATTTAGGCTGGCCTTGGTAGATAACCATTAGTTGTGTCACCAGCAATCCCTCTGCAACAGAGGAGACTGGGTCAGTTTTTTTTTACTTCTCATCAAGTTTTTAGAGAGCATCTTGCTTCTTCTGTCCATCCCCAAAGCATGCTGCAATAAATATGCAAGATTGACCCCTCCTTATGCAATTTCCTGGGTGTCAGATTTGAAAGGAAGAATACAGTCTGTTTCTCCCAATTGCAGTAAAGGTAAAGGTACCCCTGACCGTTAGGTCCTGTAGCAGATGACTCTGGGCTTGAGTGCTCTATAGGCCGAGGGAGTCAGCATTTGTCTGCAGACAGCTACTGGGTCATATGGCCAGCATGACTAAACCGCTTCTGGAGAACCAGAGCAGCGCATGGAAACACCATTTACCTTCCCGCCGGAGTGGTATCTATTTATCTACTTGCACTTGATGTGCTTTTGAACTGTTAGGTGGGCAGGAGCTGGGACCGAACAACAGGAGCTCACCCCATCACGGGGATTCGAACTGCCGACCTTCCAATCGGCAAGCCCTAGGCTCTGTGGTTTAGACCACAGCGCCACCCGCGTCCCAATTGCAGTAAGTGCATCCCTTTTCCAGTGGAAACACAAGGGGGGGGGAAATGGTCTCTCAAATCTTGGACATACAGAAGGAGGTCACCCAAGAGAGACTTGTGGTCCCTACAGATCAGCTGACTTTTATGGATCCCTGATATTCAGGATAGTAGATTTTCAATTAAGATGATACACACACACTTTTTATTTTATTTTTAAATTTAAAGCAAGGTTTTACCTTTAATCAGCAAAATGACACCTTAGTATTGTGGAGCATATGCTACACACTATCAGCTAATAATCAGCTTTATATATTGGTTCTCAGAAGCTAAAGGGAAAGGACATAGCAAACAAGTTTTCCGCACACCAGGGTAGCTGCTCCTACCCAGGAGCCTGAATTTAATAACCTAAACCAACCAAACAAACAAAAAAACCCCAAGAAAAGCTTAGCTAGACACAATTCAGCTCACCCAAGGAGAGCTGGGTGTTAAGGAGGCAGAAATACCCTCACCACCACCTCAAAAGTCTGCAACTGGCCTCTATATTGTGCTTGGTCAGATTCACAAATCTTTTTTCCAATTGTGCTCAAGATACCTAGCAACCCATTTCAGATCATCCAGCTACTGAATAAATCATGCTCCTATGAAGCCTGGGAGGAAGATGCCAAGGAGCAAGCCTGGCAGTAGTCCCTGTTAACCTCCTATTCTACAACGAAAGTTGTTTTGATGAGGTTTGACTTTTGCAATGTTAAAGTTTCATCAGCTTTTCACTACTATTAACAAACTTAATTCCTCTAAGGAGCAAAAGACAATCTTAATCCATGAGAGATAACAACATCAAGTTTGAGGAAACGTAAAAGAGCAAAGTCCTTTTGACTTGGCCACAGACAGAAAACTCAGAAATGGGATAGAAGGAAGAGAGAACTCTCTTTCCTACCATCTTAAATGGGCAGGTATCCAGTAATTTCTGGTATCCGTGAGACAGATGCTAGGCCTCACTGGATAAAATTCAGACTGTACCCAGATTGCTACTCTACACGTGGCAGGAAGCTAGAGAATGTTCATCCAAGCATCATCTGTCTTGCCTCTGATGTACATAACGTTCAAACATAACGTTCAAACAGGGTGTTCACATTTAATGTGCCACATGTGTGGGCTTAGAATGTGCAATAAATGTCCAATTTCTGACCACAGAACTCGAGCAAATGCACCCCATATTAGAACACCTATGTATGGATGTAAGGTGGCAATGGAGGCAAGGGCTGATGTGCCAAATGGGCAGGGAGGAAAGTGCATTCTTACTCTTCAGCACATGTGGGGGAATGAACTAGGTAAGAATACTGTCTGATCTGCCTTATGTAAAACACTCCCTCAAGGCCAAGGCACATCTTTCTTATTGAAATCACAATGGCTGGGTGACAAATGGACTGTATTACTTAGATACAAGTGACACCTTTGGGATTTACAAGTTCCCAGTAGATTGTTAATGGAAACTGACATGCAGAAAACTCTTACCTCATGAACCCCAAGAACATTATTAGGATGAGGCTGACAAGCCAACCAGCAGTGGCAAAGGCCTTTGGCATAGTCAGAGCTCCAGTCCCAACTATGAGATTGAACATGTAAACCAGGCCAACCTGCAATTAAAGAAATCATAAATGTTAAAAATCATGTGACTTTTAGTTGTTAAAAAAGACTCTTTGGCTAGCAATCCCAAAATGGCCAGAAAGCAGCAACCTCCATAGACAATCCAAACCAACATGGCTACTATAATGGTGCAGTTTTATAGAAAATATTATCGTCTCAGTAGAGAAATACTTTTTAGCTCATACTTACACAGTTAGGTGGTTTTAATGTTTGGCCTTAGAAATATTAACAGTTGTTGTTTTTTAAAAAGAAAAAACACCTATGCAAACCCTCTGTAAACCACAAATTTCCAATAGCCCAATAGTTTATTTCTTGTTTTCCCAACCTAAGCCTTCAGGATGAGGGAGATTACAGATAAAATCTCCTTCTCCACATAGCAAGAGTTAAGCAGAAAGACCAGACATGCTGGTGAAAGGACATAGCCTCAAAACATCATGTGAGTTGTATCAGTGACTGTTCCTACCCTATGACACGAAGCCCTTTACTCAGGTCATGAAGTTCTCTCACTTGTCATGTTTCTAACTCCAAAGGAAAGATTCTCTGAAACTAAAGGTGTTGCAAAGAGGCTGAGGTTTTTTTTATAGGGGGAAGGGTGGTACAGTTACTCAACTTCACCCATGAGGAGACAATATAGGATGTGAGGTATTAAAGGAGCATTCCACAGCTTGCCAACTATTAGCCAAACAGGAGTCTGACAAGTAATTTTCCTCCCAAGTATATTTAGCAGTGAAGCAGACGGAAATGTTCCCTTATTGGGACACCAGAGGAATCTTGTTAACGAATGGGAATATCTGCATGACAAGCTTGTTGACAGTAAAATCAACCCTTAAGAAGAGCTATTCTGAATTAGTTCCTGCCTCAGTTCTTACATTTAAATGGCAGGCTAAGACCAGGCATTATTCTTGTTTATTGAAGAACATTACATTAATAGTAACAGCAAAAGAAATTTGCTCTTTTGTTTAGTAAAAACCTACTTGCCTTTCCACAGTACAAAGTGCTAAAATGGAACTACCTCAAGGGGCTCAGATTCCACAATTTCTATTTTTAATCTGCTTTATCCTGTAGGTTCAACACTGACTCTATCTGCAGCAAAAACAAGAGTCATTACTATTTGTGGGGCAGTGCCCTCATAACTAAAACAGTTCTGTATTAAAACGTAGCATGAAGAACTCATGTATGAATAGATTTGGTAAGTCAGAACCACAATGGGTAATTAAGGTGGCAGCTCAGTGACAGATGACAATATCTGAATGTAAAAGACTCCAGATTCAAACCCTAGCATCTCCAAGTAGAGCTGGGAAAGATTTCTTGAAACCCTGGAGAGCAACTACTAGCCAATTCAGACAACACCGAAGCAGATGAACTAATGGTCACACTCAGTATACAGCTGCTTCCTATGAGCCCTGGGCACTAGCAGGAAAATAATTTAAACTTATTAAAATCATGTGTCATCTAAGATACAGTATCCATTGGACTTGAAGTGCAAGAAAGTAGTGCAGGGAGGATGAGAGAAAGAGCACCACTGATGGCTACCTTCCCCTTATTAAAATTACTGGAATGCCCATTATCAGAAGACAACCATCTACCTGGAATTCATGTCCACTGTCAAACACACAATTTTTAAACCAAAAGTAACCATAAATAAAATTACCTTAAGAACAGGGAATGTATACAGTTTATAAACCAAATGCTCATGGCAGAAGTTCTGAACTACAGATGCATCCTTCAGAGACCTTTTATGCATAGCCATTCACTTCTCTTTGAGAGAACAAGGTCCTCCTGTACTTACTGGCATCTGAACAGCAAATGCATCTTTTGACTGCTTTCCCAGAGGATGAAACAGTAGCTGTCAGTTTGCAAAGCGATTTTTTTAACTCGTTGGGCAGAACTGTCATTCCCTGCATACACCACCTCCTGGCTCTAGGCCTTAATTGGTTCTGCACACGAAGCCTTTGAGGACAGAAACCTTGGAGGTTTTCTTTGACTCTGATTAAAAAGAACAGTATAGGGAGGGAAGATTTATTTCAGATACTGGTAGAATCATATTTTGGGCCCTCCGAAAATGAGACAAGTACCATTTTTATGCTCAACAGCCTGAAGATATCTGCAATGCTATAATTTTCAATCTGTAAGGCACTTGGTAATTTAACATCTTGGGAGTCTATTTTTCCCCTTGAAGATTCAGATCAATCTTCCATGGACTAAATGTACCAGCAAGCATCACTATCCGATTAATGTCTTCTCAAAAATCACTTGCAATCAGAAAACCACCACTCATGAGGATAGCTTTGACAGAGAGCTGTGATGGGTTATATATTAGGAAGGAGGACAGAGTCCACTGGTATGCTATAAAAGGGCATCATAGGATGCAGCTTCAGCAACTCTCAACTCTTGTGTATGTATGTGCACTGCTTTCAAAGCCTCTTTGTTCATCTCAATTTTTATATTAAAAAAATACTTTCCTGAGGTTTTAACCACTTGTTGCTGCAAGATGGCAGCTACAAGAATTCCAACAATGGAAACAGAACAGAACCCATCGGGGCAAGTACAGCCTATCAGCCATTTAAGAAAGCCACACAAATTTTAAAAACCTTTGTCCCCTGTGTTGCAGAATGCCTCTGCACTGACTGATGTAAACATGTACCCAGGAATCTTGTGCACATTGTTAGTGCACATGTCTTTTTATTGTTCCATGAAGCGGTCTAGACTGTAAGAGAATGTGTCACTGCCCTAAAGACTTCACAACCAGAAAAGTATAATCATGTATTTAGTATTTAGCACACTGCTCTTCCCTGAAGAGCCTTTTACATATGGCTTCCAGATAGCCTTCCATTCAGTGAAATTACAGGATAACACCTGTTCAGCTTCACAGAAGAACAGCCTGGTGTAACTTTGCACAACTACATCACTAAATGGCACAAGTTTGAAAACTGATTTGAAGGTGCCAAGTTGTAACCAATGCTGTCCTTCTTTACATGGAAGGTTCTTTGCTCCCATACAGGCACCTGCAGACAAAAAAGGGAGGTGATTTTTGCAAATTTCTCCTTTCTTCGCCATACTGTGTCAGAGGATCCTCCAATTCCCTAGAAAAGATGGGGAGGGGGCCCTCCCCCTCTTCTTCCCCCAACCTTATACTGTATACAACACTAATGCCTCATGTCAAATGTAACTAATCTGTAGAAAGGACTTTAGAACTTGAAAAAAGAAACAATATGCGTACTTTTATAAACCAAGAAATTCTTTAATAAAAAATATTTTTTTAAAAAATAGATGGGGATGGTATGAAGGTGATAGCAGCACAAAAGCGGAACTAATGAAAATCGCCTCCAACCGTTCATGGAATCCTCTGCTGGATCAAAGAGACTTCCATGACTGGAAGGACAGCATGGGATAAAATCCGCCACATCTAATTTCTGGCTAGTCTATCCACTGCCCAAATTACTTAGTTCCTCTTGCCTCTGATATTTGGGATTCTTTTCCCTCTTGTTAGTATTATATCTATCATAATCTAACATACCATATTTTTCGCCCTATAGGACGCACTTTTTCCCCTCCAAAAATGGAGGGAAAATCTGTGTGCGTCCTATGGGGCGAATACAGGCTTTCACTGAAGCTTGGAGAGCGAGAGGGGTCGGTGCGCACCGACCCCTCTCGCTCTTCAGGCTTCAGGAAGCTATCAGCAAGCCTGGGGGAGTTCCCTAGGCTGCGGATAGCAGCCTGCCGCCCGGGGCGCCCTGAAGCAGAGCACCCCGCGCTTCGGGCAGACATCGGCCAGCCCCACAAGCTCAGGGGACAGCGGGGAGGCGCAGCGCCGCCATCCCGCTGTTTCTCGACTTGGTTTGGAGGCTGGCGCTGGGGAGAAGCACGCCAGGCCCACAAGCTAGGGGACAGCGGGGATGCGGAGCGCTGCCATACCGCTATTCCCCGACCTGGTTTGGTTTCCTCGACCTGTTTTTTTTTGGGGGGGGGGGAATAAAGGAAAAAAAAATTCCCTTTATTTCCCCCCAAAAAAACTAGGTGCGTCCTATGGGACGAAAAATACGGTATGCTGAAGCAACCTTATTCGCTGATGCAGCTTTAGTGCACTTACATACTTTGAATATTCACTAGAGACTCAGTAGAGGGTATTTGGCAAGGTTTGCTAAGCATTAAAGCATGTTTAAAAACGCAAGTCTGATAAGCTTTTAGAGCATGTGTGGGTGAAAAGAGCAAGCAAGTCTTGTATTAGAAAAGTTTCCTGAGTTTTTTCCAAATGTTTTGTAACACAAATATAAAATGCCTATCACAATTTAAAATCAAAACAAGAACTGGGGGGGGGGACCATGAAGAAACAGGAGCAGGAAATACAGAGCATAACTGTGCTGCAAGAGACTGTAGTAATGCTAAATACTCACGTAAGGTGAGTAGAGCTCTCCTGTATCAGTAATGCCTCCAGCCATGTTGAAGATGAAACAGTCCGAGAGAGATGTCAGTTCCTTTTGATCCAACCACTGTTAACCTGAAAGAAATTTTATCAGTTGTTTACAGGAGTCAACAAAGCAAGCGGTAACTGCAGTTCATCACTGTGCGTTAATGCAAGTCTAGTAGTATTGTTGCCTACCTTCTCTGGAAAGAAAAGTAAACAGATTCCCCCAAATCAGCTAGTTTGAATTTGAAATCGGAATTCTTCACTTGCATTGCAAATTGCATAATTCTCACCAAAGGCCATAAGCCTTTTAGAGAATCTAGTGAAATACCAGCCACATCAAAAACAAGGATCAAAACTAAGGTTCTCCTGTCACTCTAAAAGTATATAATCTAGCCAGATGATATAGTAACACACTTTAAGGAATTCCATTTAGAATGAATGGATTATAATCACTAAGGGGAAAATAGATTTAAGATCTTTTATTTAAATTAAGTCACTTACTTTACAATTTACACATCTCCTGAACAAGCATTCATGACAATTGGTTGCTAACAATTAAATATAATTGTTAGATGTTTTACTTGAAGGCTACAGTTACAATCATATTCATAGCTATTTGAAAGTGCAACTGACCCAAGTGGGACTTAGTTGAAAGGAAGCCTGCTAAGTCTGGTGCCTTCCATAAATTTTGTACTAGGAGTTATGGCCTAAATATTTGGACAGCACCAGGTTGGTGAAAGCTGTGTTATAGGGGTTCAAAACTTTCCGGCAGCCTTATCCTCCATGAATTTGTTTAACATTTTTAAAGCCACCCAAGTTGGGGGCCATCAGTGCCTTCTGTGGGAGTGAATTCTATACTTTAACTATGTGCTGTGTAGAGAGTAACTTTCTTTTCTCGGTCCTGAATCCTCCAATATTCAGCTTCAGTAGATGTCCACAAATTCTAGTGTTAGAAGTATATAAAATTATGTATGACATGGAGAACTCCTATCATGTTGCCTCTTACCTTTGCTCTAAACTAAAAAGCCCTGAATGCTTCAACCTTTCCTCATACGAGAGGTGCTCCATCGCCTTCATCATTTTGGTTGCCCTTTTCTGAACCTTTTCCAACTCCACAATACTGTATTGCTTAAGTGGTGAGGCAACCCAAACTGTACATGCTATTCCAAATGCAGCTGCAACAGAACTTGAAAGCTTACTTTTTGTGGCATTTTTATTGGCCCTAATAAAATCTCCACCCAAACAGAATTATAGTATGTTACTGGAGCAAGGCTTAAATAGGCAGGAAAGCCTCACAATCTACACAGACCTTTTACAACAATGAGGAAAACACCATCCATAACATGCTACCCCACGTGATGAGTTTCTTCATGCAAGTGTGCGTGCTGGAAAATGTCTAAGTGTTTACATGGAGGGGACCGACCCATACTGTATTGTATGAGTTGGCACTAAGATTCTTATCTAACACATTAGCAATTCCACTGAACCAAAAAGAGAACCAGAGTGCCAGAAAAAGTTACAGGCAAAGTGTAAGTACCATGGAAGGCACTGCATGTGCCTGAATACAAAAAGCAAGGATTTCCAAGGCCCTGCTTTCTTACCCCATATCATTTACTTACAAGTCCCCTTCTTTGGCTGAGGCTGGGCTCTTTGTTGAAGAAACCACTCTGTCCTGAATTTCCTAGCTCCTACTCCTGTTTGCATCTTAGTGCATGGCATAGGAAAGTTTTACCTGGACTTTCTATGGCTACTCAGATTGGATGTATGCAATTACTGCCGTGAACAGAAAATACGATAAAGAGGGCCTCTTATCAGAAGACACTCAGAATGTACTCCTAACCCTTTCAATCTCTGCTGCTGGAGGAAGAGGAGGATAAGGTAGAGGGGACCCTCCACCAGCTCCTGCCAGCCTCCGCTGCTATACCCTGAGAAATAGAAAGCTACTAACAGTGATTCTACCACTATAAGCCATTAGAGAGCTCTGAAATGAGGCATTTTGAGGCAGGGCCTGGCAGTTTGGAATCTTCTGGTTCCAAAGCCCTGCAGGTTTCAATTCTTGGGCACTCTGCTGAGCCTGCCTGGAGCTTTTATAGCCCCCCCCCCGGCCACCCACCACTTTTGATTCTAGTCTCTATAAGCAGTAAAGCTTGGGATGCAGTGGTTGAGCTGCTGTTCTGTTGCTCCTCGCAAGGGGTTAGGATTGCTCCATCAGTTATTTGAAGCACAAGACTACAAGGAGCAGACAAAGCAAATGTTAAGGAATGATATTTGGAGTCAGTGTCATGCCAGAAAGCCTGATTCAAATATAATGACAAAGTAAAATCCGCAGATGTAACTGTCCACTTAGATAGTTTGGGGGGGGGGGTGTGGAATACCACTTGTATTTTTACTCACTGGCCTAAAGGCCATAGGTGAGCAGAACCTCTATAAAGGCATGTGAATGGGTGGGGAAGGGGGATTGGTTTCCATACTAACAAAAGAGGAAGTAAGAATGTTTCCTTCACAATCAGCAAAGAAATGTAGCAAGTAAGCATAGTGGAGATGAATCACTCCATCCTTTCTTCACCATTCTGCATATTATCAGTCTGCTAATAGGAGGGGCTGCCCCTCCTCCACAGCCAGCCTGGAAAAGCACCTCACTAGCCTCTTAGTAGGTTAATAAGAACATCTGCAGGTTAGTAGTTTTTGTGGCCTTATTTACAAGGCTGTGTTTCATATCCTGAAAAAAGACAGGAACCTACCAGCTTCCGCTTTACTTCAGAGGCTTCTTACTTCACCAGTACACTATGCAGCTACCCCTCCCCCCATAAAGTAAAAAATAAAAATACTCAAAGTAGAAATTGTAGGGAGATTTTGACAGATTTTTTTCCTGAGCACTTGGGGTCAAAAGAAAGCAATTTAAAGCAACGGTTGTTGGGACATTTCATTCCAAATCTGCTAGAGGATGATGACAGGTGGGTGTCCTGCCACCCACCCCCACAACATAAATCCTGGCTACGCCCATGGAGAGAGATGCACCCACAAGCAATTGCATGGACATTTCCCTCTCCCCATATATGCGTCTGTGAATTCACACACGCACACGTGTACTGGGTCTCCGAGCAGATACAGACAACCGCGTGACCACCGCCTGCACCTGATAGGCAGCAGATCTTCCTCGCTGTTTGGGAAGATGCTCACGCCGAGCGGAGGAGGCACTTCTGTAGTCCTCTGCGCGGTCTCCTTCAGGGGGGAACAGCCCAGAGACAGGCGGAACAGTCACACACAGCCTGCGCCTATTTAAAAGCCTCCTCCGGAGAGCCGCGCGGGAAGGAGCGTCGTCGGGAATGCCACGTCTTCCCCGACAACCCTTTCCCCGACCCGCCTCAGGCCGCCAGCCCGCTTCCCCTTCTGTCGCCACACAGAACTTCGCCCCGCCGCCACCACCGGAGCCCGTTCTGCCACCCACTCAAAACAAACCTCCTCACAACAAGCCTCTTTACCCGCCACGCCGGCGCTCCTCGCTCGGCTCCACGGCAACGTCCGGCCCAGCAACTCCCAACCGTCGTTTTCCCTCATTACCGGCGCGAGCAAGGGGAACCCGCCGACGGCGCACGCGCGCAAGCAGAGTCGCAGAGGGAGGGTAGGCGGGGCAGTGGGGAGGGAGGGAAACAGCGCTTCTACGCCAAGCAAAAAGCCGCCAACAGCCGAGCTTTCCGCGCGCGTGACCACGACTTCTGGAATCGCTTTCTACGCCGATTGGTCCCTTCTCTTGAAGGCACGTGACCACGGGGGCGGGGTGTGTGTCTGTATGCGTCGGTCGCTAGTTGGGAAAGACGCTGGTCGGATTGAGACTCGGCGGCTACCGTAGCGCGACCGGGAAGGAGAGTTTGGCCACTGCGCGTGCGTGCGGCTTGTGTTGGGATGGTAGAGGAGCGAGGTAAATAGGCGCTTGCGTGGCTTTGGGTGGGTTTAAAGTGGAGCTTGTCTGTCTTTCTCTGGTTCAGGTGTAGATTGCGGCCAAATGCTGCCTGTCTGGAGATTAGGAGTGGTATGTGGGGGAAGATCTCTTGCGAAAGTGGCTCCCTGATTGAAGCCTCTTCAGTGTTGCCTCTGGAGAAGTTACATGCAAAGTCTAATTCCTTTTTTTTTTTGGTAACTCGCTTTGAGGTTTGTTTGTTTTCTTCAAGTGGTGTATAAATGTTATGGAATAAATTCCATGCAGTGCGCAAGCAAAATTGTGGAATTTATTTCCAGGGAATGCTGTCGGTGTGGTTGCACCCGGACACTCAACCACCTCCACCTCCTCATCCTCCTGTTTTAACTTCTGAATCCTGGACGTCAATTATGAACTGCTGTAATTATCCTGTGTTTCAATCACAGTGTAGCAAATGCTTTATAGCTGCATGACTAAGTAGTCCGGACCTCCTTTGCAGTTGCTTCATAATTCTTGTACTACCACTGTAGTTTTTTTCTTTGTTATTAAACATTGTACCATATCTAGTGGGGGTGGGGCAAAGAGAAATATTAAATAAGTAGGGTTTTCTTGCAGTTCATCTGCTTCAAGATACTCTCGGTAATTATTTTGGTCAAATTACAGATTATATCACTCACAAATGAACCATGGTAAACGACATTTTATGTACACAAATATATTGCAGCTGGCCTTTAAATTGTGTATCTTACACTTTATTGTATATAATTGGACCGATTGTATATTAAAATTGATATGTATGATTCCTCTGTATAGCATCGTTATATTTTCCTCTCATTTGTTGTTGTTCATTCTTATTTCAAAACTGAACCAATAACATTTATTTTGAAAAAGTGTATCACTAACATAATCTTGTTTGTTGCAGGCTTGGAGCTATGAGAATTAACCAGAATACTGTACTGCAGGGAAAGAGGGTGACCCTGGTGCCATATACCTCTGCTCATGTACCCAAGTATGAAACAGATACTTTGCCAAATCTCCAGGTTTTTTTTTGGGGGGGGGACATTGACTTTAGAGGTCTGGAATGTTAAGTCATCTTTACATATTTCTTTGCAAAAGATTTTTATATATATGTGTGTTTGTAATATGTATTTGTTAATTTGCATTCCAAGTGGAACAAACAGATAAACTGCTTGAGCCATAAGCACTGAAGTTACCTGTAACTGCTCTGATCTGCAAGTATTAATGGATCAGTTTATTGATATTAATTGGGCATATATGCAAACGTCGTGGGGGATTTTAACTTTTCTTTTTTAAAAAGTTCAAATTTTCACATATGTTCATAGGAATATTTTTGATAACATCTCCTACATTTTGAGATAACAAAACTGCAGGTATGTCCAGGTCTGAAATATGCACAGGTGGGCAAAATAAATCATCTGTGCTTGTGGGGGTTGGGGAATGATGGTAATGGTAACCTCTTGTCTAGACTACCAAGAACTTATCACTGCTGTCTGGTGCATGTTTACTGAGATGTACATTCCACTGAGTTTGGTGAAGCTTACTCCTAAACTAGTATGCATTAAGATTACAGCCTTAATTTTTAACTCTGCAGGCATTTGGAAACCTCATTTGTAAGCAGTAAGAACAACATATTTGGGAATTATTAGAAATGTACATATTTATTGCTTACTGGTAATATATCTGTCATTACTACATGAGAGATATGTGTATATGGAAGCCTGGGGCACCCTCTCAGTAAAGATCAGGAATAGAGGTTGTATTTTGTCCTAAATACATTATCTCCAGGTGCAGCTCCCATCCCCCATTCAATAGCAGCCTAAATACAAGTGGAATGAGAGTTAAACCTTGGTGAACCCAGCCATTAAGAATAATGTCTTCTGTCTGTGCGGTGCCTATTTCATGTTGTGAAGAAATAAAATAGAATGTTGGTATTAGTTTGCCTGGACCAGTCATTTCATGCCTCAAATGGGTTCATGGTGGAGATCTTGTTTACCATTCCAACAGAACATAGTAGGCAATGTTCCGAAGAGGAATATATTCCCTCTCTCGATTTTCTCACCAGGTACCATGAGTGGATGAAGTCTGAAGAGCTGCAGCGTCTGACTGCATCAGAGCCATTAAGCCTTGAGCAGGAATATGAGATGCAGCGCAGTTGGCGAGAAGATGCAGACAGTGAGATTTTTGAATATTTGTCAGGATTTGAAGATGGGGGTAGCGAGCACATATGTTTCCTAGTTTATTTAAAGGTCCATTCATATAAAAGTGATTCTTTCATGTTAAAACTTCAGCTGCTGATCAGTTCAACATGGTAATAACTAATACTGATAATTTGGACTGTGTAGAAATAGATGGCAACTTTATTCTGAGCAAAATTAAATCTTGGAAGGTACTCAGGGCCAAAACCGCAGAATACACAAGTACCCTAGAATCACATAGGTAAAGGTAAAGGGACCCCTGACCATTAGGTCCAGTCGTGAACGACTCTGGGGTTGCGGCGCTCATCTCACTTTATTGGCCGAGGGAGCCAGCGTACAGCCAGCGTCATGTGGCCAGCATGACTAAGCTGCTTCTGGCGAACCAGAGCAGCGACGGAAATGCCGTTTACCTTCCTGCCGGAGTGCTACCAATTATCTACTTGCACTTTGACGTGCTTTCAAACTGCTAGGTTGGCAGGAGCAGGGACCAAGCAACGGGAGCTCACCCCGTCGCGGGGATTCGAACCGCTGACCTTCTGATTGGCAAGCTCTAGGCTCTGTGGTTTAACCCACAGCGCCACCTGCGTCCCTATGAAGAATCACATACCAGCTACCTAAACATGGTATCTATAGTTATCCACACTTAGATAACTTTCCATGCAATGTCCTCTGGATGCTGTGGAAGTTCTGCTCTTTAGCCCAATACCTGTGGTTAGGTACACAAGAACTGAACTATAACACCCTTCTTACTTATGGCTACCACATAAAAATCCAGATGGGCCTTTTTTTATTTCCTGCGAAGGGGAGCGGAATAGGCCCACCAAACACTTGCCCATTTGGTTTGACCCAAATTGACATTAGGTGAGATTAAATTCTTCCCAGAGTTCTGTATTTTCCTAAGGGCTTGAGGGACAGGAAAAGAGTTGCATTGGCTTTTGCACCCAGCCTGAAGCAAGAGAGCTCTCATTCCAAGTCAAGGAGGAAACTTTTATACAACGTGCTGGTTGCCATTAATTACTGCATTAGTTGACCCTGGTTTCATTTAAAATGGTTTTAAATGTTCTCCATTGGGCCTGCTTCTTTTTTAAAAAAATTCCCCAGAATGCACATTCATAGTGCTTGACACGGATAAGTGGTCTAAGCAGACAACCACGGAGGAAGACTGCATGGTGGGCGATGTGAACTTGTTCCTCACAGACAGTGAAGATCCAACACTCGGAGAGATCGAAATCATGATTGCAGGTAACCTAACACTTCTGTCATTTATGGGCCCATCAATATTTCAGCCTTTAGCAAGTTACTTCAAAAGATTGTCTCTTCAGCAGAAGTGACCAAAGCCAACAAAAAATAAAATAGGTTATAAACAAACATCCTGTGCACAAATGTCTGGCCCAACTATTGCAACCTGACCTAGCGTCACTCCTTGGTAAGTCAATGCAAGCTGCCAGGATTGTATTTTGTCAGTCCTGAATTTTTCAGAAACGAAGCCTAAATCTTACTAAATGTGCAAGAAAGGAGCCTCTTCTTCTTTTTTCTTCACCCATCCCTGTATCCCTTTAGCCTGATTGATCTTTCTGTAAGAAAATAAATAAGGCTGCATATATTGTACTTTCTGGTCTTTAAGAAGATTCTAAGGTGCATGAGAGATACCCATTTCAAATTCTAGACCCTCCTGTTGGCCAAAGGTTCCCCACCTTTGTTCTAGATGAACCTGGAAACAGATACAGTTCTTAATTCTCCCCTGCTCCTCTCTTTCAGAGGCCAGCTATCGTGGCAGAGGATTTGGCAAGGAAGCCACTCTGATCATGATGTCCTACGGTAAGAGTGTCTGGTGTGAAGTTGGAATGTGTTGGATTAACCTCCGTGTACATCAATAGTGGTAGAAGATTTCCATTCAAAAGACTTTGAAATTCTGCCACAGAGTTTTAAGATACCTCACTAATGAGTTTACTTTTCTGCTTATGCTTGGAACACAGAGCCTTCAATCGCCTATAATAGTAGAAACATAGGAAGCTGCTTTATACCGAGTAAGCTCATCACTTCGTCTCACTTAGTATTATCAACACTTGCTAACAGTGGCTCTCAAGGGTTTCAGACATTTCCAACCCTACCTGGAGATGTCAGGGAGAGAAAATGGGACATACTGCATGCAGAACATGTGCTCAACCTTCCCAAATGAAATTGGCAAGAGTAGAGACAGTAGCTTATTTCTAATCTTCTATCCTGTAGGAATGACTCGCCTGGGACTAAACACCTTTGAAGCTAAAATTGGATTGGAAAATGAAGCCAGTATTGGCATGTTCAAAAGGATTCATTTCAAGGAGGTGTGCTAATAAGTATTCCTCATGTAGCAGAACCATCTTTAGTTGACTCTGTATTTGTGGCAGACCCTAAAGTTAACTTGGATTATTATCTTGTGCACTCTCTAGGTGGGAGTCAATGTCGTCTTCCACGAAGTAACACTCAGACTGATTGTGGATGAGCAAGAAAGGCAATGGCTTCTTGAGCAAACCAGCCACGTGGATGAACAATTTTACAATGTAACGAAGCTGCAGAATCGAGTTTGTGACAGCTAATGAGGCTTAGCTCTCTTTATACGGACTCCAGAAGCATGGGATCTCTGCCTCCAAACTGCATCATGGCCTGGATCTATGGTGTTAGGGACCAACCGCTGGAGTAGAAAATGCTGCAGGCTCTTTACTGGGTTAGCATTCAACTTGACTTGCTGTTGCCCATCATACTTTTGTAATGTCTACTGCAACTGGAACAAACTATCATCTTAGGGAAATGGTTGCTATTGATGAAAATGACAAAGTGTGATGTATATAGAGCGAACTGAATGTGTTTGGGCTGCAGTGCTACTAAGGGACAGGAAAGTTAAGCTTGTCTCCTCTGTTACAAACTGACAGTCGCATCATTGCCTTACTAGGGTCCTTGATTAGGGCCTGTTTCTACCAAAAACAAACTACAACCTACTCTTATTCCAAGGGTTAATCGGCAGCAGTCCTAGAAACAGGTGGCTAATGTTTGGTTGAACTAAAGTACTAAATGGGCTTATCTCAAAGCATTGCAGGCTCCCATACAGCCTCTCAGTTATTCAGTGAGACAGATCTTTTCTCACTGGCACACACCAGGAAGTTTGTATGTTTCTCTTTACTAAGATGAAATGTGAAAACATAAAACGTGTACACTCTGTTCTCTCGCTGCCAGTTTCTTTTCTGGGCTCAGGTCTTGCTGTGTGTTCCCCACCACCACCATTTGCAGAAGTATAAGAGATGTAAACCTACAGTGAAGGGCTCATTACCAGTGATGTGATTATCTCCCGTATGTGAAACTAGTTACAGGAACTTGATGAAAAATGCTGATTGCATTGTGCTGTTACAAATTCTCCATCTGCACAACCCTTCCTCTATGCTTTTCTGGAAGTCCTTGCCCCCAAACCCCAAGCCAATGTCAAGGAGAGAAGGGGGGAGGCCCCTTTGTGCAAGGCTTCTGCTGGCTCCTGCCCTCAGAGGCTAATGAAGGACTTGGTAGTAAGCATAGTATGTTGGACGTATGTATTGTTTTAATACAGACATGACAAGTTCTCAAAGGCTGTGACTACAGATGTATTTTTGCAGCAACTTCAAGAATGTAATGCTTAATGTAGCTAGCTAGAAGTTCTGCTCCCTTAGGCTGTCCCATAGAATACTGACACACACACACCCTCCAACCAGACAAGCAAGAGGCATTAAAGAATGCATTTCAGTCAGGCAGAAATACGCCGGAGTGCAGCAGGGCCAAGGAGGGTGGAGAGTTGGTAAGGAAGATGTGGCTTGGAGAGTGTTTGAAAAGCCTGATAAAGAGGCTTGGAGGCTGCATTTGGGCCCTTGTCCTGAGGTTGCCCATGCCTGTACCTTCCTTGTAGGTATTTCATTCCAGACAGTAGTACAAAAATACAGTAGGATTGCACAAAGCTACTGTGCTAGATTGTAAATAACGTAATACACTACAAAGTACTTTACACGCACCACTATAATTCTAATTTTACCTGTGCAGAAAACTTAAGGCATTCTAGGCAGAGTTCACCCAATCTGTAGTACCCTGAAAGATAGCAAAGGCAAGGAGGTTAATCTGGACCCTACTTCTCCAGTGAGTTGCGTTATGTGAGTGAAGCACGAGGAGGGAAAACAAACAGGTAGCAGCTCTTGTGCTCAGTTAAACCCACACAGATGTTTTCTATATGTCACCTGTTCCTTCCGTCTGCCATGCTCTCCTCTTTAAAGGGATCTGTCTCTGAAGCACGTCGCAACAGGGATATCCCTGCCCTTCCTCACTCCTGGGTCTCTTTTTGAACAAATGGGTCGGCCAGGGAAGAGTGCTTCGGAAGATGTGGCCTGAAGCTGGAGGGTTGCCCACCAGAACCTTGTATCCTGTTGAGCTTTGCTGAGATACGGTATCCGCTGGGTGCTGCTTGCCCCCTTCAGTGGCACTGCGGCTGGAAATCCTGACATGGTGAGTTCTGAGCCTGGCTAAGGCAGACTCTGAGAAGGTGCTGTAAGTTCTCGGCAGCCCTAAGCTGGTTCTTGAGGCAAGTGTTGCTACCTTTTCCGTGGGATGGTTTTTCTGCCCCTTCTTCTTCTTCTTGCAAATTCTCCTCTGAGTCTCCTCTAAGCTGGTCTCAAGATGGCACACATCCTCCATCAGCTTTAGGACCCTGTCAAAGCCGTCCAGGAGATCGTTGACTGCGGATGGCAGGTGCTCCAGGTAAAAGTCTACATTGCAAGGATCAGGGATGGGGCTCTCAGGAAGCACCAGCTCTTCAGAGCTGAAGGAAGAAATGGTTGCAGTAGCACAGTGAAAGTTGGTGCCCGGAGAAGGAAGGCGAGAAGGTTTGGAGTTTCCAGAAGAGTGGGAAATCAGGGAGTCCATCCCTTCAAATTTCACCTTGTGGCGAAACTGAAAGGCAAAGAGATCAAAATCTGTTGCAAACTCTTTTCCCTGTTGTCTGGGGAAACTAATTCAGCCATCATGGGGACAAGCTAGGCTGCCATTCTTTATATAGATTGTGGTGTGAGGTATAGAGAAAGGTCTCTCAAAACTGATTCTGAAATCAAGCTTACAGGATTATCATACTCAAGTCTATTTAGAGGAGAACAGCTCATACAAAAGAGACGTTCAGATGGTCATCACATTTATGTAAACAGCTGTTTACAGCTGGGAAGCTGTTATGCATTAATAGTTCAACCCTGTTAAGCTGCCTTCATGTGGCTTGTATTGCAAGTTACCACCACATCGTAAGTGGTGATAGAGCAAGCATAGAATAGCACCACAGAGCAGCCACATTCTCACTTTCCAGCAGTACATGGATCTAGGAGTCTTGGTTGACCACAAACTTGATATGAGCCAACAGTGTGACGTGGCAGCTAAAAAAGCCAATGCAATTCTGGGCTGCCTCAATAGGAGTATAGCATCTAGATCAAGGGAAGTAATAGTGCCACTGTATTCTGCTCTGGTCAGACCTCACCTGGAGTACTGTGTCCAGTTCTGGGCACCACAGTTCAAGAAGGACACTGACAAACTGGAACGTGTCCAGAGGAGGGCAACCAAAATGGTCAAAGTCCTGGAAACCTTATGAGGAATGGCTAAGGGAGCTGGGCATGTTTAGCCTGGAGAAGAGGAGGTTAAGGGGTGATATGATAGCCATGTTCAAATATATAAAAGGATGTCACATAGAGGAGGGAGAAAGGTTGTTTTCTGCTGCTCCAGAGAAGCGGACACTGAGCAATGGATCCAAACTACAAGAAAGAAGATTCCACCTAAACATTAGGAAGAACTTCCTGACAGTAAGAGCTGTTCGACAGTGGAGTTTGCTGCCAAGGAGTGTGGTGGAGTCTCCTTTGGAGGTCTTTAAGCAGAGGCTTGACAACCATATGTCAGGAGTGCTCTGATGGTGTTTCCTGCTTGGCAGGGGGTTGGACTCGATGGCCCTTGCGGTCTCTTCCAACTCTATGATTCTATGATTCTCTTCCCCTTGAGACAGGACTGTGCGGAAGAGTGCTATATTCCCCATTCCCTTTTTCTCTTTCTTTCTTTTCTCCCCACCCTCCACCTCTATTGCTTTGGGTGTTTTATCTCACTTACCTCTTTGGTTTTGCTGAGTCCTAGCCAGAGCTTCAACCTTTTCACCAAAAACTCAATCATCTCATAATCCTGAGGCTCAATAGCTGGATGGTAGATCTCGGAATGGACAGTACGGTAACTGTTAAGGACAGAGGCACAAAGGAAGCTCTGCACCATCCAGAGCATGCCAGCTCCAAAGCTTAGGATGTATGTTGTCCCCAGGATAGGGGAAACCTGCATCAAAGACTGGAGGAAAGTGATCTTCCCACAGAGAGTGGAAAGCAGAGCTGAAAAGGCACACAGGAGTGTCCTGAACTCTTCCACAGTTGAAGAGAAGGCCTGAACAATGAAGAAGAAAAGAAAAAGGTTGTGGAGATGAAACCTTAGAACAGCATGCATCATTTCCCCATGCACTGACTTCTCATTCTCTCTCACCCTCACCCCATTCTTTTTATAACCTACTAAACAGCCACACTTGGCACAGATGAGAAGGAAGAAAAGGAAGATGAGTTTGATAGCCACTAGCTCCCTCAAGGCATGCTGGAGGGTTTTCCCAAACACAGACCATCTCCGGACAAAGCGCAGCTGTTGCACCATCTAAAAAGAAAAAGAAGAAGAAGCTAGTTCAGAGACTTGCCTCTTTGAAGGGAAGAAGCCGTTGAGAACACTTTCTCTGTTCCCTTATCACAGGAAGAGAGCCAAGGAATATTATCGCAAGGCTACATCAAGATAACAAACAGCAGCCATCATCACAACCATAAGCATCGGTCAAGGGAAGCTTGGTGTCATAGTCCAATAAATGAGAACCTCAAAGGGAAGATTCTCAAAACTAGAGAAGTCGTTTTAGCTAATAAGGCCTGGCTGTTGGTTTGGAATATAAATGTTGAGTGTCACATCAGTGATAGGAGTGAAAATATTGTGGGTACAGCCACCTGAGTTTCTTGTGTATGTGAAGGACCTAAGGAAGTTGGCTGCTTCAATTTAAGGACATAAAGGCTTCTTTGGGACAAACAGCAATACTGTTTGTTGGAAATTCCCACCCACAAAAATTCTCAGCTCCCCTACTGTCTTTCCTGCTGACTTCACAGCCGAAGCTTTGGGCAGCCTTTATTTATCTGCTCTGTGTGTTCCTTCATTGTTCATTAAGGAAACAAGAGGCAGCAACAAAGCTCTAATTCGAATACATCCAAGCTTGGATGGAGCAGATGGGTCTCCCTGTGCAGATTCATTAGGCAGCACATGGAAAGGAATGGCACCAAGATTATCCCTCGGTAGCAACTTCAATGACAATTATAAGGTCATTACAGCATCATTTAAGAGGCACGTTAACAAGAACCTATGCATCATTGTGATTGTTAATAGATCTGGCTCGGTGCTTTCCAAAACAGACATTTTGCTATGCACAAAGGGGGGCATTTTAATAAATCTTCTCTTTTATAAGAGACGGAAGATGTATTCTGAAATTGTTAACCAAGTTGTTGTGGCCAAGAGGAGAGAAGGATGTGTCACGGTGAAGGGAAAATACATGGTCATGCTTGCTCAGGTGTCAAAATTCAAACAAAGGCTGCAATCAATGGCACTGTTTGTGGGTGGCCTCTGGGGCCCAATTCTCAGCTCTCTGCAGTGAGCTTTATATCTCCTTTTTCCTTTTCCTGTTTTATTTATTTATTAATTAACAATATTTTTACTTTGCTTGCAGGGAGGCTAACCATTGCTATAAATTGTTATGTGCTAATTTGTGTTGATCTGTATCTGAAATCTTTTAAGTACCTTGCAATGTTCCTGGCTACCATCCTGGAAATAGTTATTTCCGGGATTGTCCTGCTGACTAAAAAAGGGACAACATTAGGCTCTACATTACAGGACTGCAGCCAGAGTTGCCAACCAGTCTGTCTGGTTTGGGGGAGAAAATTAACCATTTCGTCTATCTATATAAAGCCAACTCCCAACTTTCTGAAATATACTCTGAGTCGCAAGTGGATTGCATGCTCTTTATTCAGCTCATAGTGGTGAGGAGGAATGAATGTCCCCTCAAAGTATCTGCTTTATATACATTATTTACACAATGGGCTGCACATGATTGGCTAATTCCGAAATTCTCCTGTAGGCCAATCAGGTTGTGGATTCACTTCCATCTGGAGCCGGATTGAGTGGCTCCTGCAGACCAATCATACTACTGCATTGTTCTAGGACCAATCAGACCGCTGCATTTTGCATCCTATTCACTCAGTACATAACACTTTCCATTTCGCAGTATGAGGAAACAGAACCCAAAGTGGAGCTATGTAGTGAATGAGCAGATTCAATTCTCAATAAGCAGGGACAGCTTAATCCCCATATTAAAACCAGTTTGTGAGGGGGGTCCCTCCCACATATTTAGAAATAAAGAAATTGGTTGTATTTAGTTTTGCAGTAGCAGGTCTGATAGAACAGTGTGTTGCTGCCTTAGATTGCTATTAACAGTTTGTGTATATGCACATTGTCTCTAAACTCTGGGAGAAATAAAGAGGACAGTCATGACATACAGATCATTTTCATCAGCTTCACCAACCTCTGGTTCATTTCCAGGCTATGTTCAAAGTGCTGGTCATTAACCTTTGACTTTTGGTTAATGGGAACACATAACTAGGTCCCTCTATTGTCACATCTCGGCCATGGAACAGCCTGCTCTAGAATATCTATTGGCTTCCTCCCAAAGAATTGGCTTCCTCCCATTCCAAACTAAACTAACTTTGGCTGGCTGGCTGTTTTATGGTGCTTTCTGCCTGACTTCCACTTTAAAAATATTTTATTGATATTATCATTTATTAAAGATAATAATAATATAAGGTACATAAAACAAGCATAAAATATACAGACAACCCCCATTTGTGTGGGGATTGTGGTCCAGGTCATCGTGTGCAATGGAAGAATGCACATAAGCCAATCCCAGCTTCTGTTTGAATCCCAGAATGTCCTGTTATTGGCCTGGCCCTCTGGTGCGAGTTCAGAGTGCCAGACCAAAAGACGCTCGCTCTGGTGCAAGCCAGCTCTGGCATGACCCTGCTGACAAGCATCAGAGCACTGGATCGGAAGGAGCACCGCCCCTCCTGACATCCAATTTGGGGCACAAAAATGTTGTAGGGTATGCATTCATGTGTGTGCCGGATGGAGATGGCCTTGGGAAGATTTCTGTTCCCCCTCTGCTCTTCCTCACCTTCAGCATGGTGATCGTCAGCAGCAGGGCGCAGAGGATGGCTTCTATGCGAGCCAGCACTGCCACTTCGTAAAAGCTGGTGAAAGCCTGACGGTGCTTCTGGGAATGCAGCAAGCGTGCCTTTGCTAAATGGTTGTTGGTGAAGTGCAAGGCAGCAACAGTGATGGAAATCAGGGCCAGGAGCAGCCGGAAGCGACTGTGGCTCTGCCATGGGCATGCTGGCTTTTCTGGAGGTGTGAAGGACAGCTTTGGTAGGACAAAACCTCCACTGAAGAGAAGCAGGCATATCTGTAGCAGAGAAGGAAAAGCCACAGGGTTTTTTTTGGTAAATTGTTGGATTCCTTCCCTCCAGATAAGCCGGAAGTTGGTGTCATGGCCCAAAGTGACAGGATCAAGTATAGTAATACAGTGGTACCTCGGGTTACATATGCTTCAGGTTACATACACTTCAGGTTACAGACTCCACTAACCCAGAAATATTACCTCGGGTTAAGAACTTTGCTTCAGGGTGAGAACAGAAATCGCTCAGGGGCAGCAGGAGGCCCCATTAGCTAAAGTGGTGCTTCAGGTTAAGAACAGTTTCAGGTTAAGATCAGACCTCCAGAACGAATTAAGTTCTTAACACGAGGTACTTTGAATCCTAACAAGGTTAGTGCCAGGCTATCTGAGATACCACCTCCTCCCATATGAGCCTACCCATAAGATTTTTATCTTCTTCTGAGATCCTTTTTTATGCCTAAAGTGACTGAGGAATCCATTTTAAAGAGAAGGTTGGTGTCCATCAGGTATGATTTGTAGGACACCTATAGAATATATTAGGTATTTGTTTAGAACAGTTTCCCAAACCTGGAGCTCCAGCTGTTTTTGGACTACAGTTCCCACCACCCCTGACCACTGGTCCTGCTAGTTAGGGATGATGGGAGTTGTAGTCCAAAAACAGCTGGGGACCCAAGTTTGGGAAACACTCGTTTGGAAGGTATTGAAGGCCCGGTTCTATGAGTATGTGTGACATAGTAGTCAATGGGATATACTAGGATTGGGGAGATTTAAGTTCAAATAATTGCTCAGCCATAAAGCTCACTAGGTGATCTCTCTCAACCTAACCGACCTCACAGGGTTGTTGTGGGAGGAGGAAACCTTGTTGACTGCCCCGACCTCCTTGAAGGAAGGAGATAATATAAATGTAATAAATATATTAAAATAAATAAATAGCGACCCCAAGCCTACAGGAGAGGAAGATGTGATGTGTATGTACTTTTGCCAAGCCACACTGCGTACTGAGTTCCCTTGCACCAAGAAGTAGCCCCAGACTGTGCTTTTCAATGCAGGATACCTACCATCATGACAAAGCGAAGGTCCACATTGTCACCTGACTTTAACATTGGGAAGGGGAATATGGACACTGAAGCAATTGCCGGCCTGTCTGACGGAAACTCAAACAGGAGCATCAAAGTCACATACAGATTGACATCAGCATTGTACTGAGTGAACTCGACAAGTAGAGCTTTAGTCCTGTCATGAAAAGGATGCAGAGGATAGAGATCTGTGAATATCAAGTTGAGGAACAAGCTATAGAGAAATGGTTTTTTCGCTAACAGGTAAAGATAGGATTTTGGAATATGGCAATATAAAATTGGTTAGATTCCCCTCCCCTGAAGGGTTTTGACAGACAGGGTCCAGAAACTGAGAGGGAGAAGTGCTTTTTCCCTGACCGCCACCATCCCAAAGGGAAGATGACAGTATAAACATTAACGTCAGGCATGCTACATATCACACTACTTTACACTTAGGACACGTCCACATGACACATTTGATCCAGTTTCAGACCTGGTTAAGTGTCACGGCTTTCAATTGAGTCCTGAGAACAAGCTAACAACCTCCTTCCCCTGCAAAGCAAGAGCAAAAGCCCCACAGGGAACTGATTTTCTTTCTACTGGAAGACTTGAGTTTCAAACAAAAACAAAAGTCTTGGGCAGCTTGCCTTTTGTGAACCCAGTTGCTTGCTTGTAGGTCATGCAATATCCTCTGAGCTTCTGCAGAGGTGTTCCCAAGCTCCTTTGCGCAGCCATCATTCACATGGTAAAATCCTGCATGACCCCAGATCCAAAACCTGCCAACAGAGCCACATTGAAGGAACATGAATTTAAGAGTGTCAGAATGCCTTGGGAGCAATGTAAACCTTCTCTTTTCTCCTGTAGCCTTTTCTAATTCCCTTTGGAACATCCTCTACCACATTCTTGCACTTGGAACAAACAGTCAATCCAAGCTAAAGTATAGTCAAACTTTAAAGCAATGATCTGAACACATGACAAAGTTAGTATAATGGTGTGTTTTTTTTAAACATACCTTTGCAAGCAAAGCTTTGGTCAAAACTAATGATTAATTATTTAAAGCAACAAATTATCTGAAGCAACAACGGACAACTTAAATGATTGCAAAAACACACAGTTACATATCAAAATGTTACATTAATACAAATACATAAAAATCAATATCAAGTCATTTTCCTTCTGACACACCCTCCCTCTCAGCCTCCAGGTTCTCAGTCCAACAAACTCAGCTTACCCAAAAAAGTCTCACAGTGAGAAGAATTCCTGGAAACAGTGGACATTACCCTAGTCTCTCACTCTAGACTTGCTTTTCATGGGCAGGCCCAAGATGCATAGTACATCCTTAGGCTGTGTCCCATTCAGATGCCCTCTCCACACCCAGGTCCAGGTCCTGCAGGTTTTGTTGTTTCCCTGGGGATCCAAAGGATCTTCAACCTCTGTCTCTCCTCCTCCTCAGCCTTCTTAAATGACAACTGCCCAATCCACAGAGACAGCCACGTGTGGCATTGGCATTCACACAACTGGTTCAACCTGTGGCAGCACAGATAGACTGAAAGCTGCCACATGCTGATAGGGGTTGTGAGAATGGGTCTTCAGAAGAGAAATAAGAAGGAACTACAAGGGAGAAACCCAGAGGTAAGCATCCCCACATCAATTCATACCTAATAGAAGTGTGCTCAGTTGCGTCAGGGGGCATGCATGCGTTTTTATTTGTATCCCTAGGAGCTTCTGATCTGGACCCAGACAGGTGGCACAGAGGACAGGGGCGGCTGGCAGTACTGAAGTGGTATATCTGAGATGCAATTCCAGGCCGGGGAAGTCCTAGGAGGCACAGAAAAAACGTACAGGCAAAGCTTTTTTATTATTATTTTAAAGAATCTCAGATGCCACTTGCTAGATATTATGCCTTTCAACATGTACAAGTGATTTTCTACAAGCTCACACTCTCCAACTTAGTAGCCCAACCTATAGTCACCCTATTTCTCCTTTAAACCCCTGGCATATGTTTGGGGGTAACCTTATTGCAGTCCCACAAAAGTCCCTCCCACTAGTTCAGGTTTAATGTACAGTACATGTCACCTTGGGGCTTCTCTCAGATCCGGGTTACATTTCCTCCCCCCCCCCCCCCCGCATCCCAGCTCACTTTCATATTTTTAGGGCTTCGCCTGGATGTTCCCAATTTCCTCTTTTCATTGTTTGTCAAATGTGTCCATAAAACCAAGCCTGACTACATTAGCTCTTCTGAAGTCTCAACCCTGACATTTTTTTAAAAACCAACTTTGTTATTTTGTTCGTTCATTTGTTTTCTTCTTTTGGCCAGACACAATCTCTTACTGCCTGTTTGTCACTTTACCACCCAAGAGAAAAAGGTGATTGTAGAAGAATTCACACCTAGATCCATCATTTGGCTTGCGGTGGAGCTTTGTAGCTGCAGCTGAGGCACTCCTACTATTGTCAGCTTTGTGTTGCCATAAAGGTATTTCAGTAGCACTGTGTCAATCCATTCCAATGTGTCGGAGTAGCTACAAAATAAGCAAAGGAGAGAAAAAGGACCAGTGCAGTTCTTCAACCAAGTGGCCTGTTTTTAAAGCAAATCACGGTAAAGAATCCCTTTGCAATCCTAGAATTCTCTGACAATGAAATCCATCCCTTTGTAAATCAAGAAAAACTTTAATAAAAATACATTTTTAAAAAATCCATCCCTGCTACAAAAATGCGGGTGAGACGAAATAAACTGATTGCAACTGAACACATACTGTTATATAGGAAATAAAATTTCTTGCCACCCCTGTATGATGATTTCACCCATCAATGGACTAAAGAATCCATCTGTAGGTGCAGCCAGCCAGTTCCAGTTTGCCTTTACAAGGAGGTATTCGCCACAAGACCCAGAGGAACACTGAGAGCAACCTGTGGACTCCCCTTGGCCTTCAACCATCAGGGATTTGAGGCTGCTCTGGTCTCTGAAAGTCTTAACATGAACAAGGCTCAGGGTGAAATAACTAGGGCAGGAGTCACTTAGTGTATCTGAAGAAGTGTGCATGCACACGAAAGCTCATACCAAGAACTAACTTAGTTGGTCTTTAAGGTGCTACTGGAAGGATTTTTTTTATTTTGTTTTGACTATGGCAGACCAACACGGCTACCTATCTGTTAATGAACATTGTCCATGGAAGCCATGTGCAAGGGAATTTCCCCCATGCCCCACAAAACTGGCCCAGGAGGGTGTCAGAAGAACCTCCAGAACAACACACAGCTGGGGTAGAGGAGTGATCATTCTGAAATACTTGCATGGACAATGTTCAATACAGTGTGTCATAAAATTTCCAGATGGATAATGAATGCTCATTTTTGGGTGCCACACAATGATTTTACTGCAACAGCCTACTACAGCAACGTTCCAGTCAAGAATTCAGTGACCCTTCCTTGCTGGAGAGCCTTCAAGCACTTGCTGGGTAGAAATCTCTCAGGGATCCTCTGTCTTCCCAAACGGAGCAAGGTTTGGACTAGCCAGCCTGACAAGGCCACCTCAGCTCTTATGATCCTATGACTACAAGAAGATGGAAATGCTGCATTGTTTTTCTATTTTATCTCAGCTTGCAGGATGCATTTGCAGAAGGGTTTTGTGTGTGGGGGGGGGGTGTTAGTAGCACTTTTACAATTTGAAGAACTTTTTAAAAATGTAAGGTGCTTTGTGTTAGAATGCCTTCAAGCACTTTGGGGGAAAAACAGCACACACTACAGTACAACTGCTCTAGTGTGAATATACTGTATGTAGCATCTGGCAACAATGACTGACACAGACAGAAGCAGTTGGGCCACATCTGATTGTATTTGCAGCTTTGTTCAAAGACAACTTACTTGTCCTTTGACACATTTGACTATTTGGTCATGTGGCGTCTTCCTGAAATATAATTTTTATTATGTTTCTCTAGAGATGGTGAGCTGCCTCCTCTGTCCTTATCCCCTCTCTCTGGAGAGCTCACCTGCGCACAGAAGTGAAGTTCAGTCCTTTGTCGTTTGTCACAGAGATGGCCTGTTTGACAGCAGCATGCAGGAGGTGGACGTTGCTGTCATGGAAGCATCTCTGGTAATTGATGGTCAGCACAACCAGAAAGAATAGCATATGAGTGAGGCAGTTCTGGAGAGGAGGAGGTGGGAGAAGAAAGCAACAAAAGTGATGGAGCATGAACAGGGATGTCAAGTACTGCCAATAAGAGAGTGATCAAAAGCCAGACTGCAAAGAGGCGAAAACCCCAGCAATCGCTAATGTGCGTTTATTATTTAATTTGAACATAGAAAGATGTAATGCTTTCCTACTACCTAACGCTACCACTGAGAGACAACAACAAAAAGATTAAGGTTGCATTACTATTTATTATTATTTATTTAAAACACTTTTATGCCACCCTTAAATTCGATTCCCGTGTCGTTTAAAGTACAAAACAATATTGGTCAGATCAGTTCAAATCCAGCCAGGCAGAAATTATCCATAGAATGGAATATCCTATCCTATAAAACCAGTCCAGAACAGCAGCAGGATAACTAACTTCACTGAAGCCCATATGAACTTGTCCCTGCGCAAGACAAGTCGCTAATGTTTAGGTCAATGCCACAATCTTATTGGGCAAACGTTTTTCAGAGAGTTGAAGGTGCTACACATCAAAGCAGCCTTTGCCAGCCTGGTGCCCTCCAGATGTTTACGGCTACAAACTCACATCAGCCCTAACCAGCATTCCTATGTAATGCCAGGGCTAGTGGGAGTTGTAGTTCAAAACACCTGGAGGGCTCCAGGCTAGCAAAGGCCAAGTGACATCCAGGATTGCTCTTGAGATGGACAGTTATTTCTTTTGCCCTGTTAATCATCTCTGGTCAAACTGGTTTGGCAGAGCTTAGGGGCACCACAAGAAATCTGCATACCTGTTTGAATCACTGGTGCACTGCCATCCTAACTTTCAACTTCAAATTATAATCGGTCTCCAACCTTAGCTGCCGTTATCAATGAAGTTGAAATTTAAATCTGTTCTGACACCTAGTGGTCAAAGAATATCCTCACACTTGCAATCTCGTTTTTTCTAATTCACGGCTCATCACCAGCTTGTGGGTCAGGGACCAGGCCCACTGTTTGGTTGTAGCCTGATGTAAACTGAGAACACAAAATACATAATAAACCAAAAACAAATCAATAACCCCCCTCCCACAAACACACTCCTCTTACCTTGATTGCCACTACCTCTGGCCACTGAAACAACAGGATACAGCACTAGATCTGATCTAGGAGGGGTCTTCCTGTGTCATTAGGTATCTTCTTCCTCTAGCAATCTTTATTCATTGCTCCATTGCTTAGAGCGGCCTCGGTCCAGTATAGCGTATCCACCCCCATTGTTCTACCCGGACACTGAGGTCCAGCACCGAGGGCCTCCTGGCGGTTCCCTCACTGCGAGAAGCCAAGTTACAGGGAACCAGGCAGAGGGCCTTCTCGGTAGTGGCACCCGCCCTGTGGAACGCCCTCCCACTAGACATCAAAGAGAACAACAACTACCAGACTTTTAGAAGACATCTGAAGGCAGTTCTGTTTAGGGAAGCTTTTAAGGTTTGATGCGTTACTGTATTTTAATATTTTGTTGGAAGCCGCCCAGAATGGCTGGGGAAGCCCAGCCAGATGTGCGGGGTATAAATTATTAATTATTATTATTATTATTATTATTATTGAGCCCCATTGCTTAGAGCCTAACTGAATGTTCTATCAATTGCATCATTCTTCTTTCCCACCTCCATCATTTGTGCGGTTCCTCAAGCCACCCATTCCAACATTTTGCACAAGGGAAGAAGTCACTTACCCACATCAACCCTTTGAGAGCTCGGACTTTCTTGGCCTCTTCCTTGGCCTGCAGCAGCCCATAACCACAGGGCACGCGCACCTTCCCAACTCGTTCGGGCATCTGCTTCACCAAGGGCTTCTCCACCAGCCCTTCAGCTTCGCTCTCCACTGGCTTGCTGATGAGAGCGGCATGCAGAGCCCCAAAGAGCACCTGAGAAAGCAGGTATATTCTCAAAGGCATTGCTGGAGGGGCAGAGGAAACTGTCTTCTGCCAAGTCAGCCCATTTAGTTAAGCACTGCCAACACTAATTGGTGCCAGCTTGCCAGGGTTGCACCCCAAACCTCCGCCTACCAAGAGTCTTTCAATCCCTGGAGATGCCAGGGATTCCAAGATTTCATTGGCCTTCTCTCTAGACTTATGACTTGATATCATGGCACTTCTTGACTCTGATCAAGAATATACTTCATGGACAGCCTTTTTGCTGATTTATTTTTTTTAAATCACTAACCTTTTATTAGCAGGCCTGTTGTACAAATAGCCCTTACTTTGGTTTAGAGGGAAGGTAA